>NC_057398.1:66120774-66420774 GCF_019320065.1 Cervus canadensis | reverse complement strand
ATGCTCAGTCGCTCAGTGTGTCCAACTCTTTGTGACCCCATGAACTATAGCCTGCCAGGCTCCTCTGTCCCTGGAATTTTCCAGGCGAGAATACTGGGGTGCATTGCCATTTACTACTCCAAGGAATCTTCCCAATGTGGGGACAGAACCCATATCTCCTGCATCATAGACAAAACAAAGGACTACACTGTTTCTGCACATCTGACTTATAGCAGAAGTTTTGCGATGGGTGATCCTGCTAAAGTTACACAGCTACTCAGGGTAACCTGCTGATGCTGCTGAGTCTCTCCCATCAAAACATGCCAGTCTCCTGAAGTGAGTGCCTGTAGTCTGGCTCCAGTTTGCAGTGGTAGCAAAGTTCTCTGCTATTTTTAGTCAATCATCAAACACTGAAGTGCCTTAAGGGTACTTACCTAACACTGCACTTGGTTTTTGCCTTACATGGTAAGGAAACAAGCTAACAGCTCTTGTCCTTAATTAGTTTTCTTTACTAAAATAGGGTTCATCTCCAATTTCTGACTCCCTTTGGATTCATGTAAGCAAAGCTTTTACCACCGCACTGAAACTAAAAGGAAAAAATAACATCGCTCTGATTCAAATACCCACTCAGAGCCTTCAGCATTCTAGCTGCCCAAGAGACCTCTAAGAGCTCAGACCCTCTTTGAAACAGCAGTGAATCCTTTAAATCTAGAAGATTATGTTTCTGAAAGATTGGAAAGGGAAAAATCCTCTTTTATAAGAAATCCTCCTAAGATATCATAAATCCAATAGTAATTTTTCTAGATATACTAGAGTCAAGCTGGTTTATGTTACTTAGGATATATGTTTGCTTATGTTTATAAAACATGTTCTCCTAGAGACCAAGATGTCGAGTACATTTTCTTCTGATCAAAATTGTAAATTAATTTTTAAAGACCATTTGAAAGGACACTGACGGCAGAATCTGAGCATTCCCCTAACACAGCTATTCTTCTGCATCCTTTCAGCCATCTGCACAGTTTGAGTGAACTGACAATTGCAGGCAGCCAGATCACTTTTGTCACAAGGAGGAATGGTTACTTTTATAAGAGAAAGGAAAAAATAAAAAGAAATCAGCATCCAGCTACCCCATCCAGAGAAATCAAGCTTTCCCTTGCACTCACCATAAAAGTCAGTAATTGCTGACACAATCAGAAGGCCGGGAAAAATCAAGCAGTTAATGAAGGAGAGATTTCTGCAGAGCAGACTCACAAAAAGCAAGGAACTCAAAGCTTTGACTGTGATCATGAACTGACTTTAAGAGAGGAGACGTCTGCTGATCATAGTACCAAGGTCAGGATAAGACTGCTAAACAAAGATTGTGTGATGGAGACAAGTCTATGCAAATTTCGGCTATGCCATCCGACCACCAGCTGGTCCAGGCACCCCGTGATACTTACTGACAGACATCAGGGCAGGAGGAGATTTAAGGCTGGGATCTGGGAGAACTAAAATATAGTGACTGGCTCTAGTGGTTGAAAAAGATTAGACAGACTGCAACTAAACAATTTCTGTAAGATCATGAAAAAGTCACATCCTTATGCTCTTTGCTCTCTTGGACTGTTTTATGGCAACCAACAGGAAATATGAACATAAGCTGAGGTTACTCAGTTGTTCACTCCAAAGTGGGCAATCTCAAGAACAAATATTCCTTAAGACGAAGAAGTATTTGTGCTTGCCTACAAAGTGTACCTTATTTAAGAAGCATTTGAGAAAAATCGCTACTTAATTTTTAATATATATGTATGTGTATACACAGGAAATTCAATGTAATTTAACAAAATCAGATTCTTGTGGGAATGGATTCTTGTGTTTTTTGAAATATTATGCTAAGCTCTTTTATGAAAATGAAGATCCTACATTAAAGAAAGCAGCATTCATCTTCTATATTTATCAATCTGTACTGTCAAATATTAGGCTATCCTGCATCAGGATACACAATGATCAAGCAGGTAGAAGAAAGTAACCAAAAAGTGTCTGCTTTCAAAGAGGATAATACTTAAAACACTTCAGAAATCCAATTTTTCTTTTGTATTCTTAATGGCTTCCAAAAAGATTAGGAAGCACTTTGCCTAATTATTTAGACACACAAACTTAAATATATATGTGTACATGGGCTTCCCTGGTAGCTCAGCTGGTAAAGAATCTGCCTGAAATGCAGGAGACTCTGGTTAGATTCCTGGGTCAGGAGGATTCCCTGGAGACTGGATAGGTACCTACTCCACTATTCTTGGGCTTCCCTGGTGGCTCAGATGGTAAAGAATCTGCCTGCAATGCAGGAGACCTGGGTTCGATGACTGGGTTGGGAATATCCCCTGGAGGAGGGCACGGTAACCCACTCCAGTATTCTTTCCTGGAGAAAACCCAAGGACAGAGGAGCCTGGAGGACAGTCCATGGAGTCGCAAAGAGTCGGACATGACTGAGTGACTAAGCACAGCACAGCACACGTGTGTGTACACATCTCTATAGGGCTTCCCAGGTGGGGACAGTGGGAAAGAATCCACCTGCCAGAGCAAGAGGTGGGAGAGACAAGGGCTCAATCCCAGGATCGGGACGATCCCCTGGAGTGGGAGATGGCAACACTCCAGTATTCATGCCGGGGAAATTCCATGGATAGAGGAGCCTGGCAGGGTTGGGCTACAGTCCATGGGGTTGCCAAGACTCAAACTGGCTGAGCAACTTAGAGCACGCGTGCACATATAGGCGCGCGTGCGCGCACACACACACACACACACACACTGAAACACGAGCACGCGTGCACATATAGGCGAGCGCACACACACACACACACACACTGAAACACCAGATAGAAAGTATGTGGACTGACAAGGATGAGACTATTTTTACTTCAAACAACACTGAATTTTTACATACACACAAATATCAACTTTTTACTTAGAAAAGTGTCCATATTGTAAGGATTTAAATTTTAAAGTAAACTTCCTAAGTATCTTAGATCTTGTATCCTTTATTCATTCATGTGCCTTATATAAAACATGAATACATGGCCATGGACTGACATGGCAGGGGGGGAAGCTGGGGACATCTCTCTGTAGCTTGCATTATTAAAAACAAAAATTTTATCTTTGTTTATAAAGCCCTAAATCAACCCTCTCGTGAGTCTAGTCTGAAACTGACCACTGGAGTGGGACTGACTGAGGCCGATCTGCAGCTGTGGAATCGAGTGAGCAGGAACTAAACACGGTATTCCGGGTAAAGGCAAATGTCACGTGCAAAGGTGACACAGGCAAAGTGCCAAAACCAGGTCCTCAAACGAAGGCCCTTGAACTTGGATTAGCAAAAAGGAGCCAGTTGTCTAAGAGAGGGGTTTGCACCCCGGAACCAGAAACTGAGCCAGGAGAGGTTTCCAAAGGCATCAGTTCACACAGGGAAGATCCTGGAAAAGAAATGGCTCCTCTTCCACATTTCACATCCTTTTTCTCTCCATTACAGAGTTTAATATTCTCCAGAGTTCATGGCACCCTGTCAGCATGGGTCTGAAACCAGACCTCTCTCATATGTTCTGTTTCCTTTGATCCTTATTCCCACTTTCCTTTTCCATAGGAACCATTCTGATGTGTTTAAACACACACTTTTGTTTGTACATGCTCTGAAATTCTCTATTGTGTTTTTGTGCCGTGTACACCATTTTCATTTACACAAATGGAGCTTCGCTTTGTATTTCCTTCCATTTTTACCTTTTCAACTCAGAACTGTATTTAAGCTCTATGTCTATAACTGTCTGCTCATCCAGCCCATGGTACAGACCTTCTGCTCGGCTCCCCATGTAGTACATGCATCACATAGCCGCCCACTGCGCCTGTAATTGACAGCCTCCCATTCTCACCACCACAAACAGCGCTGCAATAAACAGGCTCAGCTATGTCTCCTGTGAATCTGTGAAACAATGTGAAATATTTGTCCAGAAGACTGGACTGTAGACTACTTGATGAAACATAGCACTTAATATATCAAGGTAACACCTGGTTGCCATATTAATATATCCTCCTACCTGTACCATAGAAAGGTTTCAATAATTCTCCACCCATGAAAAACCTTGAATTGTCTCCATCCATGAAAAAACTTGGAAAAACTTGGAATTGCTGGCAGCGAAACAGTTGGCAAACTATGACCTGTGGACTAGCTGCCTGTTTTTATAAATGAAGTCTTACTGGAATATAGCCATGCCCATTCATTTATGTGTCGTCAATGGTTGCTTTCATGCTACAATGACAGAGCTGAGTAACTGTCACAGAGGTGGCGGTACGGCCTGCCGAGCCTAAATGCTCACTATACAAGCCTTTAAGAAAAAGTCTGATGATACCTAAGAAGTAACATCTCTCTGCTGTTTTAATATTCATTTCTCTGATTACTTGAATTTGAGCATCCCTACACACCCCACTGGCCCTTCAGTTTTCCTCTTTGGGGAATTGCGTATTTGTACACTTTGGAATTTCTTTTTCTTTTTATATGCAAGAGTTCATTACAGTCTAGATAGTAACTGCTTGTTAGTATTAGGCATTACAAAAGTCTTCTGGCAGCTTCCTAGTAATTCTGTATATGGTAAACTTTGGATAAAACTTTAATTTAGGTATCAAATTAATCACAGTGTGACTGAGACTTTGAGGTTTAAGAAGTCTTTCAACCACACTGTATTGGGCTTTATCAAATGTTTTCTTTTTATTTTTTATTTTGCATTTATCAAAATAATCACATTTCTCTTTCAGTCTATCAATGCAGTGAATCACATAAATTTCTTGAACTTCTGAATTCCTATAGTTCTTTATTATCTGCATTTATAATTTGTATATGCCTTCTATTATACACACACACACACACACATACTCATATATGTGTGTGTGTGTGTGCTCTCACTCCTGATTGTAAACTTCTGATAAAAAAAAAAAGCCATCCTTTTCATCCTGCAAGGGCCCAGTGATATTTGTTAAAATTATAAAATTAGATGAAAGACTGTCGTGGCCAGTGTGAAGTGGAACACAGTGTATTCTGTTAGATTAACTCTGTAATCATTAGTATTCTAAGGACCAACTTTATACCAAATTTAGATTTATATGGAAAAGGATATGTAAACATGGCTTAATAGTATTAGCTCTCTAATACTAATATAGTACTGAGTTCTGCTAGTCATCCAAAATTTCAAATGATCAGAAATGAAATTTTCTTTTTGATGCCTACTCAGGATTTCAAAATTCAAGCATACTTTAATTATGTTTTCCTTACTAGTTTTACCATTTCTATTCAAACAATATGAAAAGTAATAATAAATGTTTTTGTCCAAAGTAACTCTTGGCTGGTCATTAACACTTAAGCACAGATTACCAAATAGTTCTATCTTAATTTTAGGTTATTCAGAGTTGTTTTCTTCCTTTTACAAAAATAGAGAATGTAGAAAGAAGCTTTCATTGTCCTTTTTCATATGTTTTTATACTTATAATGTCTGGAAAGAACCAAAAGCACAAGAAGCTTGCCCTCATTTTTCAACTAGTAAACCAAGCTGAGTTTCAGATGAAGCAATGGCAATGGATATATGATAGGATTAGTGATACTAGAAAATCCAGTTTACTAGCTCCATATCAATGTCCGCACACCTTAGGTTTAAAAACTCTATAATAATTACCAGTGTTATAGGCTCCTCCTTTTACTTTTATGAGAAAGTCTAATGGGAGCTTCATATGGACGACATTTCAACAAAATGAAAGAAGTCGGGTTTTTTTTATTTTTTTTTAGTAAGCAAGATTTGGAATTCAGAGATTAAAGAGCTGTGAAAATAAGAAGGATAGAGAACTTAACTATGAAAGTTCAAGTGTTCACTTGCTAGATAACTTTATTTAATCAGAAACCATCTCTTTAATTAGGTAGGAGTGGTTTAAACTGGTGTCAATAGAAGAAACAGGCCAATATTCATCCCCTGAGGGGGATCGTCTCCAGGAAATAAGCATTTAGACTACAGTGAGCCCCTAAGATTTTGCACAGCTTAACAGACCTGCATCTCTTCATCTTCACTCCTACTCTAGGAACTAACCAGAGTCAGTCTATGCTGATCCCCATCGGTCTCGTGTAATTTCTTGCTTCCAGTGATTCTCTGTATTGTTGTTCTCCTAAAGGTCATGCTGGTTTAGCAGAATGCAAGTCCTGATGATTCTTTGCCCAGTTCCCTTCTCAGGGTTGTGTCTGCAATGAGCAACCTTGACAAATGAGGCAACCTCCACCCCTGGACAAAGGGCAGCTGCAGTTACTGCTTGCTATAAAAGCTGTGGGTTTGCCAGACTTAGTGTTCCTCAGCCATGATGCAAACCCACTGTGTGCTTAGCCATATCAGCTGCATCGTGTCACTTCCATAAGACTGGGGGGTCAAGGTCCATACTATTAGGTTGCTTCAGTCATGTCCAACTCTTTGTGACCCCATGGAGTGTAGCCCGCTAGGCTCTTCTGTTCATGGGATTCTCCAGACAGGAATACTGGATTGGGTTGCCATGCCCTTCTCCAGGGGATCCTCCCAACCCAGGGATCGAACCCAAGTCTCATGTCTCCTGCATTTGGCAGGCATGTTCTTTACCACTAGCGCCACCTGGGAAAGTAACCCAACATAAACATGTTGAAGCTCCTGCGGCTTGCTGCACCAGGACCAAAAGCAATGAAGTCCTGGCTCTGACCTGGTAGTACTCTGTTTTCTGCCAGCATCCATGAAACAGTAACAGACTAACTTATTAATTTGTAAGTAGGGGAATATCAAATCACAGACTCAATATCGATGACAATTTTTAAGTTTCTGACCAAGTAAAATCTATTTTAAAACTTGAAAAACTGGAATGAAAAGCAATATGGAAAATCCTTAGATTTCATTTTCCACTCAGTTTTTTTAGTTAAAAAATGTTTAAAGATCCTAAAGGACTTCCATCAAATTTTAAACCACACCCTTTCTCTATTTCCTCAACAGAAAAGCAAAACTTTAACAAGCCTTTTAAAAGCAAAATAAAGCCTAAATCATAACCCTGAAGAACTTCTCTCAATTATTTGAATCACAGGAGTATATACAATAGCTCCAAGGTTCAAGATTCTATGCTCAAGAAATCATTTAAGCTAGGAACATGATTCTTGGGGCAACAGTACAGGCTTAGAAGGTGGAAATGTCAGAGAAAAAAAAAATCAATAAAAGAGTGTTCATAAAAAGACAGGCTTTAAGATAGGACATGAAAACAAGAGAAAGGACACTTAGTGAAGGCAAATAGGAAGGTGATCTGACCTTACTAGGTGTCTACAAGGCCAAACGCTACATAAATAAAGCTTTGCAGAAAAGAATATTTTGAAGAAAAATGTCTTCCAAGGTGGGAGCTTTAGCCCAGAGGGTGATAAAGATACATGAAGAAGCATTAGAACTCTTAACATTTTTTTAAATTTTAATATTAATTTTTACTCTTTTAGCTCAATGATTTCATGAATAAATTGCTATTGTGCTTCAACAAGGGCTTCTCTGGTGATTCAGAGGTTAAGAATCAGCCTGCAAAGCAGAAGTTGCAGGTGACACAGGTTCAGTCCCTGGGTCGGGAAGATACCCTGGAGAAGAAAATGGCAACCCACTCCAGTTTTCTTGCCTGGAGAATCCCGTCAACAGAGGAGCCTGGCGGGCTACAGTCCATAGGGTCACAAAGAGTCAGACATGACTGAAGTGACTTAGCACGCCCGCACGAGCTTCAACTACAGGGCAAGAGCTGCTTTAGGTCAGAGGTTAGTCAGCTATGACCTACTGGTCATCATCTATGTTTGTAAATAAAGTCTTATCAAAGCACAGCCACACCTAAGTCCTTAAGTATTTTCTGTGTCTGTTTTCCTACTGCCAAATCAGAGCTGAGTAGTGGCAGCAAAGGCTATGGTATTTATTATCTGACCCTTTACAGAAAAAA
Source organism: Cervus canadensis (assembly GCF_019320065.1). Lineage (NCBI taxonomy): Eukaryota > Metazoa > Chordata > Mammalia > Artiodactyla > Cervidae > Cervus > Cervus canadensis. Next base: position 66,412,833 of record NC_057398.1, on the reverse strand, counting down.
AGTTTGCTGATCTGTGTTCCTGATGACAGCTAGTCCATATGTGCAAAACAAGTCACCACCCTTGTGGAACTCATTCCAGTGGGGAGCAATGAACGAGTATACATCAGTATACATAACACATTTTTAGGTACTGGAAGATGCTATAAAGAAAGAACAAAAACATGATAAGGGGAAAGAAATTTTTTTACATTAATGTAGAGGTGCTTGCTATATTGAACAAATGCTTTAAGCTAATTTATGTTAAAATCTCACTTTCAAAAGAATAAGTTTCAAAAATAAATTAATGACTTTTTTTTCTCTATTTAGGATTTCTAGTGTGCCTTTGCTAAATCCAACTTTGGTGCTGTGCGTTTAACTGAGGAAAAATCTCTACCCAGCATTGAATGACGATGTCTCAGATAAAATTACTCACCAGTAGAAAACTTTAAGATCCTCTTTTATATAAATGGCCACCTCATGACAGGTGAGAACTTAAGGGAAGGGATACTATTATAAAGAGAAGAAAAACTAAATTTGTGTCACAGAACTTTATTTTTTTTTTTTTTGTCACAGAACTTTAAAAGTGAAAAATCTGAGAGGCTAGTGTAGGGCCAGAGGGTGTATGGGAAATTTCTGCACCATCCCCACAGTTCTGTTGTGATCGTAAAGCTGCTCTAAAACATTAAGTCTTTTTTAATAAATGTATTTATTTTTAATTGGAGGATAACTGCTTTACAATATTGTGTTGGTTTCGGCCATCCATCAACACCAATCAGCCACAGGCGCACATATGCTGCCTCGCTCCTGAACGCCCCATCTCCCAGCCCCTCCCATCCCTCCAGGCCGTCAGAGAGCACCAGCTCCCTGAGACACACAGCAACTTCACACTGGCTATCTATCTCACATGTGCTAAGTCGCTTCAGTCGTTCCGATTCTTTGTGACCCCGTGGATGCAGCCCGCCAGCTCCTCTGTCCATGGGATTCTCCAGGCAAGAATGCTGGAGTGGGTTACCATGCCCTCCTCCAGGGGATCTTCCAGACCCAGGGACTGAACCCACGTCTCTTACGTCTCCTGCACTGTCAGGTGGATTCTGTGCCAACAGTGCCACCCGGGAAGCCCTTCTATTTCGCATACGATAATGTGTACATCCCAACGCTACTCTCTCCATTTGTCCTACGCTCTCCTGCCTTCATGTCCATGAGTCTGTGCTCTGTGTCTGAGTCTCTATTCCTGCCCTGCAAATAGGTTCATCAGCACCACTTTGCTGTTATCATGTCTTTTTTAAAGGAGAACATAAGAGATTATCTTGACTCGTTTTGTGTCTGAGTCTCAGGGAGACTAAGCGCACCCAGCTTGCCAAGCCAGACAATGGCAGAGGCAGACGCTGCACCGAGTCTCTCAGCCCCGACAGGCATCACGTCAACGCAGCCCACAGGAGGGCCGCGGCACAGGAGAGCCGTGCTCCCAGCTCCGCCCTCACCCACGCACGGCCCGAAGCGTCTGAAGACCTGCATTCTGGTCTCTGTCTTGCCACAAACTAGCTAGTCACATAATTCTGTTACACTGCAAGCTCACGCACCAGTTTCTGTATTTGTGCAGTAGTGCCCCCTTATCCTAGGGGGATTTGTTTCAAGACCCCTGGTGGACACCTGAAGCCATGGAGAGACCAACCCCATCTATGATTTTTCTTATATGTGAGATAAAGTTTAATGTATAGATTAGATACTGTAAGAGATCAACACCAAATACAATAGAACAATTATAACAATATACTGTAAGTTATACTATAAGGGAATGTAGCCTCTCTAAATAGCTTACCTTTCTTCCTGTGACGACGTGAGATGATAAAATGCCTAGGCGATGAAGTGAGGTGAATGGCATAGGCTTTGTGACATGGCGTTAGACTGCTGACCTTCTAATGATAAGTCAGAAGGAGGATTATCTGCCTCAGGTGATCCTGATGCTGTCATGTCAGGAAGTGCACATTTATAAAACTCATTCACGAACAAAGGGACCCACCCAGTTCAAACCCATATTGTTCAAGGTCCACAGCGGAACTGAAATCTAACGGTGGACATGATTAAAATCCTTCCCCTTGGTTCCCCACTTCCTTCTTCATGTAAAGCAGTGTGTCTAAAAACAAAACACAACAACCCGCTTCCTTAAAAGAGGGCAATCAGAGTACCTACCCTCACAGAGCTGTTGTAAGAATTAGTTAATAAAGTGCTTGACAGAGCCTGACCTATGTACTAAAAATAGTCAGTCACTTAACATTTTACTTTTAAAATAGTGTGAGAAACAAAACATCTAAGACTCTGAGTCATGGAAAAGCTTGAGTGTTCTACAAATGGCTACTACGCCACCAGCTTCTTATTTCTCCATGCTTCTGGCTTTCTAATTGCAGCTCCTGACATGGCGTAGAAACTCAATACATCTTTCCATGAGATTCCTGCAAGCAAACATTCCATTTGCTACAACCCCTGCTAATTATAAGTGACGTCCAAAATGACTCAGAGGGAACTGAGTAATTAATAAACAAAGGTTTTGAGTATCTGCTTTGTGGTCACATCTCCTAGGTCAACTAATTGGTAATCATTTTCAGCTTAGGTGTGTTTGGGGCTTCCCAGGTGGTGCTAGTGGTAAAGAACCCACCTGCCAATGCAGGAGACATAAGAGATGCAGGTTCGATCCCTGAGTCAAAATGATCCTGGAGAAGGGCATGGTAACCCACTCCACTATTTTTGCCTGGAGAATCCCATGGACAGAGGAATGCAGCAGGCTACAGTCTAAAGGGTCACACAGAGTTGGACATGACTGAAGCAACTTGGCACGCACGCGAAAGCCATTTAAACTGTAATTATCAGAGCAAAATGCAGCTAAGCAATTGGATAAAGTCCCTCAGCATCACAATAGAATGCTGCAAGAATATATAAAAATAAATGCTTAAAATCACAAACAATGAAAATATCTAATATTGAAACAGAGCTTTGAAATCAGGTCAAATTTGATCAGGTCACATATGTAAAAGACAGGGACAAGACAAGGAGTAGAGTGCCTGTGTGTGTTGGAAAATCTGAAAATATTTGAAATAGTTTGTTGTTTTTTATAGCTATGTTGCTTTTCCTTACCAGATGCTCATAACATCAGCAGACTTCAAACTCAACAACTGAAGGGCTCTATTTATCCACTGACCTCTAGACCTAGTGATCTTCAATAAAGACAAGAGAACAGCTCATCTAAATGAAAAGACTTTAACACTACCAAGTTCTTTGTGGGAAACAAATTCAATGCTACAATATTTTTTCTGGAGATGTCATCATTGTGGACCAAAGCATATGTGGTTCCAGGTAATGGGCAAAGAAGCCATCAGTCAAAGCCCCTATCTACCACACCTAGTTACATATTCCTTGCCGTTTTCTCAAAACTGCTTGAAGCTTTATATCCACAGCTTTTCACTATGGTTATTTTATAGCAAAACCTTAGCAACATTTGTTATCAATAACAATTCCAAGCCCTGTGTGTCTGAAAAACTCTTTAATAATGCATTGCTTCTTAATGATTTTACCAACAAGACAGGCATTGATGAATTTCAATTCAGGTCTGGAACAGCATGGTCCACAAGTCAGTATTGAATACTCCACTGGAAAATGGCCGGATTCGTTAAGAGTCCAGAAAAGCCTCTCATTAGGTGAAGAATAATGGTTTTGGCAACAATTTTTAAGGCAGGTTGAAAATATCACTTCCAAAAGGCAAACTTTTCCACCAAAATAGAGCCCGGTCTGCTGTATTATTGATTCCACCAGAAATTAACTATCCAATGCACTGGTTTGTGATCAAAGAAATTGCCAACTGTTATTTTAACTGTAAACAGCTCTAGAGTATCATAACCATTTATGGAAACATGATATTCAAATGTTTTAACGTGACACCAATTGTGAAATGCATCAGCTGCAAAGGATCTTATGGAATAGATCAATACTTTCATTATTAAAGGGGAAGTTAAAAGACCTTCATGTGTATCAGTTCCTAATTTTAAAACCAGGCTGAAAAATTTATGGACCCTGCTATTTTTCAGAGCAAATTATGAATTTTCTCCTTTTTTCTTTATGGAGGAAGCTTTACAAGCAAGTGCTAGTTGTTCACTCGTGTCTGACTCTTCATGACCCCATGGACTGTAGCCCCCCAGGCTCCTCTGTCCATGGGATTCTCCAGGCAAGAATACTGGAGTGGGCTGCCATTCCCTTTTCCAGGAATCTTCCTGACCCAGGGGTGGAATCCAGGTGTCCTGTGTCGCAGGCAGATTCTCTACCATCTGAGCCACCAGGGAAGCCCTTTCCACGGTCAGTCAGATGGAAAGGTTCACCATGGGACTAATCACTACATCTGCTTTCTTTTTAACAGCTCAAAGTAACACCAAAGAAAATTGTTATAGTTTCAGAGTCATATTCTCGGCCTCCACATAATAATAATTTTGAATCCAGTTGTTCTTCCATATGAGCTAGTGTGATTTTCTGAAAGAAAAGGAATTTCCTGCATTTTTAGATATGGTATATGCATATGGCTACACTTCTGAATAAAAATAATTGCATCACACAAAATCTATTATTGCATACTATTTATTTATGCACCACTTAAGGAGGACTGTGGAACTAAACTTGCATTTTATTCACATTATTCATTCTGCCTGGATGCTGGGAGCTTAGCAAGCATCTCTTCCTTCCAGCTCTCTCCCTGTCCTAAGGGATGGTGAAAGATAGAAGAATACAATAGAATATAACAGGAATACAAATGTATCTTCTTTTCGGCCCAAAGGAAGGGCTGGCAACTGAATAGATTGTAAATAATTTCTGCTGTTCCATATTCCATGGAGTTCAATTTGAACTCGCCAAGAGTGAACCTGAGCAGCTGCCTTTTCTGCAACTATAATATACTTTGTAATTTAGGTCACAGTATCTTCAGGCACAGATTAAATCCAAAAGTGAGGATATATATCATTAAAGTTTGTTTTTAATCTTCCTAACTCTTCACACTTGGCGTTATTGCAGATAAGGAATGCAAAGTGTGTCTCTTGGCACCTGAAGACCTTGAGGAAGCCTCAATAATGTCAGGCATCAGGATACCAATAAAATGCTAAACAGAGAGAGAGGAGAGACAGAGCGAGGGAGGGGTGGAAGTAGGGAGTGCAACAGAAAAAAAAAAAAAACCCACAAAAGCCTAAGTCAAAATAAGGAACCCAAATGAGGAGGACTCAAGCTTTAATGTGTTTTCATAATTAACACAGCTGTGCTATAATTTGATTTTTATTCTAATGATGCCATTTAGCTCTGCTTTGAATATTAAAAATGAGCCAAGTATAAAATTATCGATTACTTACAAATCATGCCTACCTGGGATTCGTTGATTTTTTAAAAATAGAATGACATATTAATTAATGAAAATCTGAGAGTAGAAAGACAGTAGAAGACATGGAAAGAGGAAAATGAAATTATTTTACACCCTAATCCAGTAGCCATTCAACATATTCATATTCCCTGCTGTTCATAAAAATTTCTGATGTGAGGGGTCTCCCCTACATTAATAAAATCACAAAGTCTGTAGACAGGTCCAGGTAATAGCGTTATTAATTGTTTGATTCTTCAGGTGACTAAAATACGTAGCCAGAGCTGTGAAACACTGTTGACAACCAGTGGCATCATCCCAATGTCTTTCTTGGGCAAGAATGTGAAATCAAAGAGGAGTTTCCACAAAGTCTTCCAAAATCATCTACAAGTATTTCCTGAAAAACAGCTGCCTGAGGCAAAAAGGTTTAACACTGGAATAAACTTGAGGGCACTTGACCCTTGAGCTCATGGATATCTGATCTGATTATAGCAATTGTAATAATTACTCGTTTCATAAACATCTGAAAGATACTGATTTCAGAAGATTTACTGAGAGTTCGAAACTAGGTATTTTAGATATTTATATGGACACAACTGAACACGAAGCTTTTTATCTGGCACGTGTGCCCCTAATAATTTTTAGAAAAGACAGAAAAACACACAATAGAAGAAGGCTTAAATGAAGTCCTTTAGTTCTGCACAAAGCACCCCAAAGGGAGGTTCCTTGCTTTTACCTTTAAGGTGTCAGCTGGAGATGTATCTAATCCTTTCCCAACTTCTGGCCTCCCTACCCCCAAAATGACTGCAATAGTGTGTCAAGTGGAAGACAGGGACTCATAAAAGTGACTTCAATTCTCCCTTCAGAGCACAGGGCATCCTCAGTAACTATCACACTGCTTGATACGAGAAGCAAGAAATACAGAGAGGTAGAGGCCTTGGAGTCAGACCACCTGAGGGCCTTGGGAAAGTTGGGTTCTATCTGTTCTATTTACTCAGCTAGAACATGAGGATGCTAGTTCCTGTCTCCAGGAGTACTGCAAGTGAAATGAGCTTACAGCACATGTCGAGTCCTAGAACAGTGCCTGGGATGTGCTCAGTGCTCGGAACAAACGAACCCGTCATTATTACTGCCTGGTCATTACACAGTAATTCATTGGATGGATGGAAGAATGAATGGCGTTTCTTGGTGTTCAGTGGAATACTGCCTGCAGCATCAGTAAACAAAGGATGTCACAGTCATCAGGGACCGCAGTCACTGCTGCTGGTGAGCCTGAGGGAGCTCAGGCAGGAAAGAACACCCGCCATGTAGCACGGTTGGACTGCAGCCACGCTCTCAGTGAGGCCTGAGGGAACTCAGGACGAGGAAACACAGGATACTGGCCCCAGAGAGCTGAGGTACACACCCAGGGAATGATTCCAGTGAGCCCAGACTCCTGCATCTTCCCAGACACAGAAAAGCACTAAATTCCTTAACACGAGACATCTAGTTTTCTTTTAATTAACACTCTTTTGACATTCAGACTACGTGCCCTTTGTTGCAAAACTTCTATATAACCTGGCTTCCCCTGCCCTTCGCCTTCTTGGAGCAGTTCTCTCAGGGCTACTTGAGATCCCAGGCTTGAAGTTCTGAAGATTCCCACCAAATAAAACATAACTCTCAACTTTTAGGCTCTGAATGTTTTTTACGTTGACATTGGTAAAGGCTGTTCAGTCCTATCAGGTTTCCAATTCAAAAAACTTATTCCTACAGGGTCACATTCATTCACCCCTAATGGGCACTCAGGATGACTTTAGAAGGGCAGGATAATCCTTGGTGGCTGAGGCACAGCAAGAAACCAGGAACACCAAACAGGGTCATGCCAGAGATAAATCTTCTGTATTTCTGTTTCGTAAGAGCCAGCCCTGCAGGTGCCTGGACTGACGCCCAGACATTCCCGAAGAAATGCTCAAGTAGCATAATTTTTGGTGCCTGAGAAATATAGAGCCCAGAGGTCTCAAGAAACCATAAAAACACTTCATCAGAATCATAATAGTCATATTCCTTACTTTACACCTTTCATGCTTAACAAATACCCAAACCGGCTATGTAATGCAATTCATTACAAACGTGTACCAGTGAGATGCTAAAAAACACATAAAAATCATCATCTCCTATTCTCTACTCATTGTCCCAAATGTAATTACAGAAGTCAATCCATTTAACCTTATTTAACTATGCTTATCAAGGGGTCGCAAAGAGTCTGACACAACTGAGCGACTGAACAACAACGATGTTTATGGCCAGGAAAAGCATAAGAAAAACTCATTTTCGAATTATTGAACATTCAGAGTATTTAAGTCATTCAGTGATGAATTTTTACAGAAGTGATGACATCGTTCTCCAAGATCCTCAGGACTAAAGGTTCCAATCATCGGGATCATTACTGACTCTAACCCACATGGAGGAGGGGTTCCATGTGGCACTGTTGCAGTGAAAAGGGAAAAAGAGGAATGAGCTTTGTCCTTCCCTTTCCTGAGAACAAAGAAGATAAAAAGAATGGTGAACAGGCCTGAACATTCCTAGTTTTTGTTGTTGTTTTTTTTAACTCTAACTACTCCTAACGAGACACGCCTGTAACTAGGCTTGCTTTTCTGCCGCTTAACTCTCAAGGAGCTACATTTCGCACCGAGTATCCCCCAACTCCATGCTCAATACTCACAACATTCTCTCTCCCTTTGTAGTTCTTCCCTTTTACAAATCAGAAAGAAGGCCACACAGTCACCTAACTGCCAGACTCAGTTACTGGGTTACTGATGCCAGCCTATGACTGTTTTTGAGACAGCTGGAGAGGAAGAAAATATAACACCTTTGTTGCCGGCACTGACTTCCAGCCCTCATTGGGCACAGTTCTTGTGGCGTGAGCCTAGCCTGTTTCCGTCTCTACCAGCTGAGAATTAAAGCCACCTTTCTATTTCCTCCAAACTCTCTGTCCGTAGTTTTCATTCGGCTTCAGGGGGTAGAGAAAGCCTAGATTTTAGCCAGCAACAGCACCACGGCCACTCCACTGCATTCAAGGGATTCCCCCAAAGTACATGGAAATAGATTAATACTTAGGCACCTCAAAGCACTTCAAAACAAAAAATCTAACTTTAAACTCACAGTCACATCCTGAAATTCTCCTTTCTTCTCCTCCACTCTTCACACATCATAAGATTATTGTGTCTGTTCAAACCTTGCCCTCCTGCTCTGGCCCTGGAGGGTTCTGGGCCCCCATCCCATACTGATGTAGATAGAGTCAGCCTCCCCTGCTCCCTTCAATTTTCTCTTTATTTCACTTGTCATCATCCCAATTCTTTAGAATGAAAGCAAGCCTAGGAACTGACCAGCCAGCAGAAAGTCTTCCCCCTAAGTCATTTGGATCACTGGAGAAGAGGTAAAATTTTTAAATAAACGATTTTGATAAATGGTTGGTACTAGGCCAGTAAACTCCCAAACACTGACAGTTTCAAAACATTTCACTTCATATTTATCAGTTGAACTATTAAATGTATTTGGAACACTACAAATCAAGTTTAACACTGATTGTTATGAGATAATTTTTCTTTTTTGGCTCAGTACTTTAGGATTTTCTTCTATAATAACAACAGCTTTTTCTTTATAACCTTTAAAATGGCACCAGATGGTCCAGTGGTTAAGACCCCAAGTGTCCAACGCAAAAGGCGCAGTTTTGATCCCTGGTCAGGGAGCTAAGATCCTGCATCACACATGGTATGGTCAAAAATAAATAAATAAAAATTAAAAAATTAAAAGGTAACCCCCCACAAAAAAAGAAAAGTTTTAAATTTTAGGTGATTAGGACATTTATATAAAGCTCATACTCTCACTTGTCTTCTTGAAACTCTTCCACATTTTAATCAACAGCCTCTCTTCATCAGAATATTTTATCTAGCTTTAACCTCTTCATTTTTCAAGTAATCCCTCACTTTTCTCTCAACATTTTGGAAATGAAGAATATGGCAAAGTGTGAATCTTTTACTTCTCTTCTCCTCCCCCAGAGTTTATTTTAGATGTTTTCCCTCATCACATTTTCTAGATGGTCTATTTGTGCTCATTAGCTCACTTCTGATTGCTCGGCAATTCCTTTCAGCTGAGTAAAGATTATCTTTTTTTTTCCCTGCTAACTTAGCTATGCCTCTTACCTATCTGCCATCTTTACAGTATTATGGGTGGAAGAAGAGAGGGCAGAGATGACAAGAAAGAGGTGGGTCCAAAAATAAAGGCAAGTAGTCACCGAGTCGGGCTCTTTTCCTTCTGACATTTTCCTGGAATACAAAAGCTCCAGGTGACATTCCTGGTATCATAAAATTCTCAGCATGCTTCTGACCTTACAAAAACCCGAGAGGCTGAAGTTTATATACTGTTCCAGGAGAATCTTAAACAAAGAGTGCAGGGAACAGAACAAGACACAGTCTTTGAATCCCAAATGATCTGGTTTTTATTTTCCTAAGTTAAGGTTTGGTTCCATGTGAGGCCCAAATTTTTCATCTTATCCAAAATAGTTCTACTTTGACTTCAAAGCCATGCTTCCAGGCAAATGATCACAGCTGCTGGCCTGCCTGCTCCACATGCTGTAGGCCGATGTTGGGTACATTCTGGAAAGATGATACATCTAAGCAGAGAGAATTCACTGATCTTTTGAGGGAGGTTTCTTCCCCCAAAACACCATTCTCATTTTCCTTCTTTTTCAGGGCTACATAAATATGCATTTGGGACATTTTGGATTAATAGCAATGCTTCTAGTAAATACTTCATATTACCACCACAAACATAGCAGAAGACTTAAGTATTAGGTTGTCCTGTTTGAGTAAGAACCAAGACTCAAGTGTTCTGGCAAATGGAACTGGGTAATACTTCCCAAAAGAAGCTGAGGGTTTGGTTTGGTTTGGTTCTGTTTTGTTTTTATGTACACTGCTTCACATGGGCAAGAAGGGGGGCACCATATAAAGGCAAGATTTAACGATGTCTCTGATTAGGTTTCAAATATATTCGAAGTATTGGGGAGGGGTTGGGCCCTCTGAGAGATAAGCCACATCAGAGAGAGAACTGATAAATAAATGAGGACTCTGGAATCACAAACCCGAGAGGCAGCATGGCCAGGGGCAGAGAATGAGACTTCCACACACAAAGCGGCAGCTGGAATTGGAGGCAAGCACCGAGGCAAAGAAAAAAGACCTGAAGCAGAGAGAGTTGTCCCTCCAAATGCACACACTTCAGGGATGCAAGCCATCCAGCTGAGGGGCCCCATGACACAGAGGAAATCAATGTTTATCTCACTTCAAAGAAACTGCTGAGTATTCCTGGCACCAGAAGAGTTGAGAGAGAAAATGACTGGGGTAAAACAGTGGGGATTTTTTTCTTTTTTGGAAAGTGAAGGTACAAGAGTTACAAAAATTTACCAGAAACAGGTGGCATTTGAGAAGACAAGGTTATGACTGGCAGACTCATTCATGAGGTGCATGTAAAGCCTCTCGCCATCTAAGAAACTCCCAGAAACACTAACATTTTACTGCAGAGACTGCCAGACCACAACCCTGCGTAGACCTGATGAAGCCTGAACATCACAGAGGGACACTACACTTTGAGCTGGAAGCGTAATGGATTTTGGGTTTTCTCCTTTGGGGAAGAAGTGTGTTCTGGTATGCAAAGAAGGATACAGAGAAATACCTGGTGGCCAGCGAAGAGGACTATCCACTGAAGTCTCAGGCTCCCATTCCTAGGTTCACACCTAGCCAAGGACTACATTTCCAGCCCCTCAGGGATGGGCCCTGTAACGAGTCCACAGGCAGTGAGACACAGGCAGGAGTAATCACACAGCTTCCGCGCCTGGCCCCAAAACTTCTAAAGCATTCCTCCCACTCTGCCTTGTCAAAGTCCTGTATTAGAGCCGGCAGTGGTTCCATCAGCCTGCGTCCCTGAATACCCCATAAAAGAGAATTACCACCCTCTCTCCATTGCCAGTAAGGGGATTTGTGTGAGTCAGAAATATATTTCATCTGTGTTAAGACACTGAGAGTTTAGGGTTCATTTATGATAGCAGCTAACATGAATATAACAAAACATTTGATAAAACCACATTTTTAAAAATTACCTATGTAATCCAAAAAGTGAACAGGGAAACATAATCTATTCTATTTGAATAAATACGTTATTAAATTATAAATGATTCTAATTATAATGTCCAGAAGCTAAAACAGGCATACGCTTCAAACATGAGTCAAGTAGTAATTCTATAACTAGCATTAGAGCGGGCTAGATATTCTCCAACACCCTAAGTATATTAGATATTAAATTCTTTTCAAATTTATCTGATCTGGCAAGAGAGTGGGAAAACCTTCAAAAGTCAAAAATGACAAAAAATAAATTCAGAGGGAGAACCAAATGCTGAAACCAATGGCTCTCCAAACAGCTTGTTTTTAATTTGTGGGATATGAAATTGAAAAACAAAGCTGAGGCATTCAAAAGGTGAGAAGTCAGATCACAGCCTTCCAAATGTTGGTGCCCAAAAAGATGATTCCTTAGTACAGCAACGAGCTAGACAATTAAAAACACCCAACAAAGACAGAAAACAAGGGAAATTGCCTGACTAGGCTTCCTTGGTGGCTCAGACAATAAAGAATCTGCCTGCAATGCAGGAGACCCAGGTTCAATCCCTTGGTTGGGAAGATTCCCTGGAGAAAGGAATGGCTACCCACTCCTGTATTCTTTTACCTGGAAAATCCCATGGACAGAGGAGCCTAGTGGGCTACAGTCCCTGGGGTTGCAAACAGTCAGACACAACTGAGCGACTGAGCACACTCAGGCACCAGCCATGGGTGGAGAGAGAGAAAACCTCCCTTGAGAATTCTTAACAAGAAGATTGACTTCACAACACATGAAGAATCAGAATTTATAGCACATTCATAGTCGGATAAAAACCTCAAGTGGAGAATTAAGTTACATTAGTTCATACGGGGTCGCCCCTAGATGTCTGGCAGTGTCTATGTGCGTTCAATCGCTCAGTTGTGTCTGATTCTTTGTGACCCTATGGACTGTAGCCTGCCAGGCTCCTCTGTGCATAGAATTTTCCAGATAAGAATAAGTAGAGTGGGTTGCTATTTAATACTCCAGGGGATCTTCCTGACCCAGGGATTGAACCCACATCTCTTGCATCCTCTGCATTGGTGGGCAGATCCTTTACCAACCGTGCCATCTGGCAGAGAGATACACAGATCCTCTCTGGAGAAACTACCTCAACCCAAACCTCAAAGAATCCCCACAGATAAAAAGTCTCAGTTATCTTAAGTTCATGAAAATGCAAAAGCACAACAAGAAACAATCCTGCACGAATAAGACTCTACAACAACAAATCAGACCCACAAAAGATAGAGGTGTTTAAATTCTCAGACACAGAATGTCTAATAATCAATCATTTTCAAGAAAAAAGATAGTAAAAGAATATGACAAAGGAATAAGAAACTATTAAACATATGAACCAGATTGGTAAAGCTATAAGCAGAAAAGCATAATATTAGAAATGCGATGGGTGGGTTAAATAACTCAGGTGACACATCAGGAAAGAAAATTAATGAGCTGGAAGATAGAGCTGAAAACAGAATAAAGACTGTAACACAGAGACAAAGGTGTGGAAAATATGGAGTTATGGTAGGAAATGAAGCTCAGACTGAGAAGATGTAATCTAGATCTGTTCAGATTTCCAGAAGCACTAACTGAAGAAATACTGATGGAGACCTAAGGAAAGCAGCCCATTCTCAGATTTAGGTATCCCCCAAAATCTCAAACCAAGTGAACAGAAAGAAACCCACACTTCGACTTGCTATGGTGAACCTGAGGGTAAAAAGATCTGAAAAGCCATCAGAGATAAAGTACAACAGTAAGACTGAAAGCTGACCCCTCAAAAACTGAAACAGAAACCTGAAAGCAACTGAATAAAATCTTCAGTGTACTGACAAAATATGATTTTGAACCTCAAAATGATTTTTGACCAAGGTGCCATGACCATTCATCAAGGAAATGACAGTCACTTCAATAAATCATGCTGGGGAAAACTGGATATCCATGTGCAAAATAATGAAGCTGAACCCTTGCTTTATACCGTATACAAAAATTTACTTGAAATGGATCAAAGGCCTAAAAGTACAGCCTAAAACTTTAAAACTTTTGAAGAAACATAGGGAAAAAGTTTTATGACACTGAATTTGGCAAGAAGCTCCTGGGTGTGATATCAAAAAAGTAACAACAAAACTGAAAACTTTGTGCAAATGACAAAGCATAAAAAGTCAACCTATAAAATGGGAGAAAATACTTGCAAATTACATATCTGATAAGTGGTTCAGTTCAGTTCAGTACACTCAGTTGAGTCCAACTCTTTATGACCCTGTGAACTGCAATATGTCAAGCTTCCCTGTCCATCACCAACTCCAGGAGCTTACCCAAACTCACGTCCATCAAGTCGGTGATGCCATCCAACCATCTCATCCTCTGTCATCCCATCCTCCTCCTGCCCTCAATCTTTTCCAGGATCAGGGTCTTTTCCAATGAGTCAGTTCTTTGCATCAGGTGTCCAAAGTATTAGAGCTTCAGCTTCAGCATCAGTCCTTCCAATGAATATTCAGGACTGATTTCCTTGAGGGTTGACTGGTTGGATCTCCTTGCAGTCCAAGCGACTCTCAAGAGTCTTCTCCAACATCAGAGCTCAAAAGAATCTATTCTTCGGCGCTCAGCCTTCTTTATAGTCCAACTCTCACATCCATACATGACTACTGGAAAAACCACAGCATTCACTAGACAGACCTTTGTCAGCAAAGTGGTGTCTCTGCTTTTTAATATGCTGTCTAGGTTGGTCATAGCTTTTCTTCCAAGGAGCACGTGTCTTTTAATTTCATGGCTGCAGTCACCATCTGCAGTGATTTTGGAACCCAAGATAAGTGGTTAGTATCCAGAATTTGTGAAAAATGCCTACAACTCAACAACCAAGAAACACATATAACAACTTTAAAACAGGCAAAGGGCTTGAATAGAGGCCAACAAGCATATGAAAAGACACTTGATACCACTAATCATTAGGGAAATGCAAATCAAGACCACAGTGAGATGTCACTTCATACTCCTTAGGATGACCACTATTAAAAAGTAAAGAAATGTCAAGGATATAGAAGAAATTAGAACCCTGTGCACTGTTAAAGGGGAATGTGGATATAGAAGAAATTAGAACCCTGTGCACTGTTAAAGGGGAATGTAAAATGGTGCAGTGCTATGGAAAAAAGTATGGTAGTTCCTAAAATATAAAAATGGAATTTCTATATGACACAAGAATTCCATTTCTAGGTATAGAGTTGGCCTTCTGTATCCATGGGTTCAAAGATTTAACCAACCCCAAGCTGGTTAAATCTGATGATGGAAAACCCATGAATATGGAGGGCTAACTGCATTCACTGTGCTACACCATGTCATAGAAGGAACTCAACCATCTGCAGATTTTGGTATCCACAGGGGCTCCTGGACACAGTCTTCAATGGACACTAACAGATACCTACATATCCAAAAGAATCGAAGCAGGATCTCAACGAGGTATTTGCACGTCCATGTTCACGGCAGCATTATTCACTACAGCCAGGCAGTAGGAGCAACCCAAGCACCCACTGACAGATGAATGGTTAATAAAACACACAGCATGAATATACAAGAGAGTATGATTCAGCTTTAAAAAAAGAAGCAAATTCTGACAAATTCTACAACATGGATAGACCTTGAGGCTGCTATGCTAAGAGAAATAAATCAGTCATAAAAAGAAATACTACATGATTGTATTTATATGAGATACCTAGAGTAGTCAGATTCAGAGACAGTAGAATAGTGGTTTCCAGGGGCCCGAAGAAGGGGAAATTGGGAGTTGCCATTTAATGGATATTGGTTGAACAATGTGAATGTACTTAACGCTACTTGAGTATACACTTAGAAATGGTTAAGTTGGTAAAACATTATTATACTTTTACAATTAAAAATCTTTAATGAAGTTAAATATATATATACACATACATGCATGTATAAATAAAGGTGACCCCTGAACAACTCAGAGGTTAATCTGAGAATAATTTATAGCTGGCACTCTAAGGTTCCTACACATTCTCAGATTCAATCAATCAGACTGTGCAGTACTGTAGTATTTACTATTGAAAAAATATAAGTGGACCCTTATAAAGTTCAAACCTGCACTATTCAAGTGTATACATACATAATTTTTAATGCTGTATTAAATATCTAGCTATCATTCAAGAATGAGGGCCTAAAAGACAAAATCAGACAATTATTCAAATATTCCAACCACTTATGGTTTTAGCTTTTATACTGTTTTATTCCTAAAACTTACACTAAAGATGAGTAGGTTTTTTAAAGACTAAGAACACTGATGAACCAACTGCTATCTTAAGAAACAGAACACCATCAGTAACTCTGGGGCCCACATATTTCCTTATACCCTTCCTCCCTGGAGAGGTAGCCACAATCCTAACTTTATAGTAATTACTAGCCCTAATTTTCTTTATAGTTTAAACTCATATGAATTTTTTAAATCAGCGGCATGGCGTTCAGTTTTAACTTCTCTGAATTTTATAAAAATTAAACACTGAACATTGTTTCTGCAGCTTGCTTTTCTGCTTCATCCTCTCTGATATATGTAGCTATAGTTCATTTTATGGGCTTCAAGGTGGCACAAGTGATAAAGAATCTGTCTGCCAGTGCAGGAGACACAAGAAGTGTGAGTTCAAGCTCTGGGTCAGGAAGATCCCCTGGAGAAGGAAATGGCATCCCAATCCAGTATTCTTGCTTTCAAAATCCCACAGAGAGAGGAGCCTGGCGGGCTACACAGCCCATGGGGTCACAGAGAGTTGGACATGACTGAGTAGCAGCAACATTCAAAATTCAAATTTCAAAATAGTTCATCTATAACATATTTTCACATTATGTATTTGTTAAAGATTTTTTTATATGGACCAATTTTAAAGTCTTTACTGAATTTGTTAGAACATTGTTTCTGTTTTCTGTTTTGGTTCTTTGGCCTGGAGTTATGTAAGCTCTTAGCTTCCCGACCAGGGACTGAACTCCCACCTCTTGCACTGGAAAGCAGGGGGTCTTACTGGCCCACTAGGGAAGTGCATTCACACTAAGTATTATTCCATTGTATGAATACAACCCAATTTATGCATTGTAAAGGTAGATGTGCATCTGGCTTGTTTCAACTTTGTTCTTAAGGACATGCTGCTATAAACACCGATGTGTTTCTTGATATACATGCACAACTTTCACCAAGCTGTAGAGCTGCACCTTAGGGTGTGCATTTGCTTAATAATTTTAGGAAATGCAAAAATATTTTCCAAAATGGTTTTACCAAGCATCACATCAAACAGCAATATGAGAGCTCTCATTTTTAAAAGGAACACTATATTATCCAAAAACTGTTCATATTTTCCTTGCAACATGTCGGTCTATGATTTATGGCTTCAAATAATTCATTTTGATTTATTTCTTTACTGTTTGACATTGAGTTTCATTTATAAATATCACTGTTGCATGTGCAAATTTTCCCAATTCCCACACACTGTACAATTTTACAAAATGGGAAGCTACCATGAATATATTCTCTCATGATGTTATTTAAAATGCAAATTTTTTAGTTCAAAAAGTTTTGCGGTCAAGGCAAAATAAGTATTGCAATGAATGATCATTATCTTCTGAGAAGAACATATACTTTAGCACCACACCCTTTCACCAGAGTTCAAGCCTGCTTAAGCTCCTTGGTCTTTAGCTTCATCAGCTCAGATGTCTGACCCAATTTAACACAGAAGACACACATTTTCTGAGTTCTATTCCCAACTCTGCCTCTAAGAATTTGTGTGACTTTAGGAAAGGCCAAGAAACTCGAGCTTTTTTTTTTTTTTTGGGGTGAAATGAAGAATTAACAAAATAATCTCAAAGGTCCCTTCCATCTGGAAAATTCTACTGTTCTATGATACTATGTCACTAGCTGCCAGTGACATAGCAGGTGTCACTGCTATGTGAATAGCAGTGCTCTATTCACCCCCAAATGTCTCTTTTTGCTGGTGGGGAGTACTTTATTACACTTTTCTTCCACCCTGATTGAATGTCTATAGATGGGTGTGCATTCCTAATTTTCTGAGGACCCACTCCTTTTAACAGTTAGATCCTGATTCTATGACATTCATGTTCTCCTCCTCGACTTGAAACATTTGAGTTTTTAATCCCTTTCTACAGTAATATTCTTAACTACTGAGATCTTAATACTTATTGCAATAAATAGAAAGAGTTAATTCACAGGGTAAATAAATGAGTGTAAGTCACAGGGTGTGACTTACAGTTGACAGACTGTTTTCATGTCTACTATGTCGCCTGTGACAGTCATCCTGATTGGTGTGACTGGTGATTGGTTTGATGACAGAAGATTGAAGACCTCTCTCCATGATCAATTAATAGCAAAACAGGTCAAGGCATCTTCTGTAATGACCCACCAGCACGGCCTCAGACACGCAGTACCTGCCTGCCTCTAAGGAAAGGGCCACACCACCAGCTGCCAACTTCTTGCTGGTGACGGGTGCAGCCCGCCAGGCTCCTGGGCATGCAATGGCATCAGGTGCTCTCCGGCAAGTGGCTTGCTCTGCTCAGAACCACCCTGGAAGCCGGCTCCAGACAACGAGGAGGAGCCAAGCTGAGCATATGCTCTCAGAGGGGGAGTCAGGAAACAACCAGGACGTCAGCATGCACATCTTGGCATGAGCTCCGAACCCTTAAACAACACTTCCAACTTCTCTCCATGGAGAAGTGCAAGGAAAGCTCCCCGTTCCAGTGAATTCAGTCACATTCCCCAAAACATACCATCCCCCCCTTTCACAAACCCCGGGAGGAATTGACACAGGACATTTGCAAGTTGGCACTGTCTCAGTGCTCTGCTTGTCTGGTGTTAATGTGTTTATTTGCTTTCCAAGGACCATCTTGCTCACCCACAGGCAGTCAAAAGAACACACAACAGCAGCAGCCAGACTGGCTGTCACCATTAGTGTAACCTTTACTATCTGCTGACACGTCGTTTTTGTTTCCAGCCCAGATGTCATGCACAACGAAGTATATTCTCTCTTATGAGCAAATGTGTCCAGCAATGCCAACATAATTCAACCAACTGCTTGGTATTTGAAGAAAGAACTTTATTTTTGAAAACTGTTCAAATTTTCAATCAACCACCTACCACCCAGGGCACTCACTGCCAACTTCATTTCTACCAAGCTTGCCCCAGATACAGTCTTCAATTACGCTAAAGATAGTACGGTTTTCAATTAATCAAGTCAGCTGAAATATACCATAAGGTGGCCATTTGAGCCCGTTACACTAGAAACTCTCAGTCTGGATCTCTAGTTCTAAATACAGGCAGGTTACGTAGGTGCGTGCATGCTTAGCCGTGTCCAACACTTTGTGACTCCATGGACTACAGGCCACCAGGCTCCTCTGTCCGTGGGGTTTTCTAGGCAAGAATACTGGAGTAGGTTGCCATTTCCTCCTCCAGGGGATCTTTCCAACTCAAGGATCGAACCCATGTCTCCTGTGTCTCCTGCATTGGTAGGTGGATTATTTAACACTGAGCCACCTGAGAAGTCCCAGGTTATGTAGGAGTAGCCTCAAACCATGCACACTGTCTTGGAGACAAAATTTTCTGACCTTGAAGTCAAAACCTTGGAGCCATCCTTAATTTTTCCTTTTTCCCTTCACATTACCAAACCAAACCACCAGGACACTGTCAGTTATACCAAAAATAACTCCAGAACCTGGGCATTTTTCACTATCTCCACTGTGACAAATTTAACTCAAGACATCATTATTTCTCACTTAAACTAGGAGCCTTCTGGTGAGCTCTGTTTCCATTCTCACCTTTCAAGGGTCCATTTTCGACACCACAACCAAACGATTTTTGTAAAACAAAAACGAGTTTCTATCACTCCCCTACTAACCACAATCTAACACAGCTTCCCAAGCAACTGAAGTCAAAAGCTAGTGTTATCACCTTGCTGACAACATCCCACGTGATGTGAGTCTGGCTCTCTCCCTGATCACCCCGACCCTGCTCACCACTCCAACCACACTGAGCTTCTTTCCCTCCTTCAAAGACACCAGAGCCATCCCCATCTCTGCCTCTGTGTTTTCATCTTCCTCTGGCTTACACTGGTTCTCGCCTGTCCTTCTCTCATCACTCTGATCTCAGTTTGAATGTCACTTCCCAGAGAAGCTTCCAGCACCAGCCTTGCTAACGTAACTCCTTAGTCTTTATCCTAATTTCACCCTGTTTTCCTCTCAGTAGTTTTCAAACCCTCAGAGGATGCTGTTTGATCACTGTTACACGTGCTGACTGTCCTCCCCAACTGTTGTTCAGTCAAGCCCAACTCTTCTGCAACCCCATGGACTGCAGCCCACCAGGCTTCGCTGTCCATGGGGTTCTTCTGGCAAGAACACCGGAGTGGGTTGCCATTTCCTACTCCGGTCCTCCTCACAGAATAGGACTATCATTAACAGGAATTTGTATTTTTTCCCATTAAATGTAACACCAGCTCATAGAACAGTACTCAGCAAAAACAGTCAGTGCTTAAAAAATGAAAAAGCAAATTAATGAAGAAATATCTGAAAGTATTTCTAAGAACCCATGCTCAACTGATTCATGAGTAGATTGCTACCAAATTACATATCTTCTGGAATTCTAACAAGCAAGATTATGTCGAAACATTGGGAAATCCAACATAAGCATCTGTTTCACATGGGCAAAAGTATAAAGTGCCCAGTAATGAGTGATCATTTTTAGTTGTTACCAGTCACACCTTCAAATAATCAGCCTTTGTTCATTTGGGACAAGATCAAAAGGATTTAAGTGACCATGGGCACTAGATATGAATGTTAATTATTAAAGCATTATTTATTCAACAAGTAGTGTAGGGGGAAATGGTCAAGATATTGTTAGGAAAAAAGAATAAAGCTAGATATCTAACTCTCCACATTACCTTAAAATTAATTCCTGATTAATTCCGAATGAAAAAGAAACTGTGAAAGTCCTATAGCATCTATAATTAGAGGATGAGAAGCCTACACTTTGGATACAAATATCAACATAATTATGAAAACAAACAATACGTTTTGAGATATATAGTCATAGACATGATGTAAACCCTGTATCAAATCTGTTAAGAACATTAATTTCAAGTTGAAGGTTATCTGTGTCCTTTTCAATGCTGTTTTCCATACCCCTGCACCTACCAAGTACCATCTTATCAAGTTGAGTTAATAATCCAGGAGGGTTTGTGATCAA
Source organism: Cervus canadensis (assembly GCF_019320065.1). Classification (NCBI taxonomy): domain Eukaryota; kingdom Metazoa; phylum Chordata; class Mammalia; order Artiodactyla; family Cervidae; genus Cervus; species Cervus canadensis. Next base: position 66,392,080 of record NC_057398.1, on the reverse strand, counting down.
CTTGTTTGATTAAAATCCTCAAGAACTTCAGGAATTCCCTGGTGGTGCAGTGGTTAAGACTTCGTGCTCTCACTGTCAAGGGCCATGGGTTCAATCCCTGGTTAGGGAATTAAGATCCCTCCCACAAGCTGCATGGCATGGCTAAAGAAAAAAATCTCAAAAACTTCAACATCTTCACTAGAAACACTTCTAGTTTTCAAGTCATCTGGTATAATATGTAAAGCTGGACTTGAGACTTTCCTGGTGATCCAGAGGTAAAGACATCATGCTTCCACTGCAGGGGACATGGACTCAATCTCTGGTCACAGAACTAAGATCTCCTGTGCAAAACAAAAAAATATGTGACCAAATGGGGCTTATTCCTTTAAGTCCTTGGAGGGCACAAAGGCACAACTCTAAAATATCCAACACAGTAGACAAGCTCAGAATCCAGAGTCAGACGGCCTAGGTTCTACCATTTCAGCTTGAGTGTCATATTAACTGCTATAAACCTGTTTTCTTCTTGAAGTTAAGGATAAGAGTAGTAATGTAGCTCATAGGGGTGTGGTCAGGATTGACGAGATAATATATCTAGACAAGGGCCAGTGAGCACAGATTGAGTCTTTTGGACAGCAGGGCCTGGACACAGCTGATTGGCAATGAGCATCCATCCCCTTCTATAGGTGGTACTCCTACACTGCAGACAGTGAAAGTCACACGGCCGCTGTGACTGCGTGAATTGAACCAGTATTCCAGCCCCCACCCTCCCTCCGCCAACCCTTCCCCATTCCATGAGCACTCTCTCTCCTGCATTAAACCCCTTTCTGTCTGCAATTCCCAGTATGGTTCCTGGATCCTATGTTGAAATCTAATTGATAGACACCTCAGAACAAAAAGTAATACTTATAGAGCATGACTAGGTACCAGGCGTTTGTTCTACACCTTTGTGTACACTGACTCATTTAATTCTCTAACAATCTTATGAGGTAGATCCTATTATTATCCTGCTTTTTAAAAATTTATTTATTCTAATTAGAGGGTAATTATTTTACAATAGTGTGGTGGCCTCTGCCATACACCAGCATGAAAGGCCACAGACATACACGCGTCCCCTCCCTCCTGAGCCCCTCTCCCACTTCCCTCCCCACCCCATCCCTCCAGGTTGTCACGGAGCCAGGGCACAGGTTCCCTGCATCATTCATCAAACTCCCACTGGCTACCTACTTTACGTATGGTAATACATACGTTTCAATCCTTTTCTCTCCAATCATCCCACCCTCTCCTTTTCCACTGTGTTCAAAAGTCTGTTCTTTTCATAGGATCGTCGGTACTATCCTTCTAGATTCCCACATATATGTGTTAATACACAGTATTTGCCTTTTTCTTTCTGACTTACTTTACCCTGTGTAATAGGCTCTAGGTTCATTCACCTCATTAGAACTGACTCAAGTGTGTTTCCCTTTATAGATGAGTAATATTCCATTCTGTGTATGTACCACAACTTCCTTATCCATTTATCTGTCGATGAACACCAAGGCTGCTTCCATGTCCTAGCTATTGTAAATAGTGCTGCAGGGAACATTGGTACATGTGTCTTTTTCAGTTATGGTTTCCTCAGGGTATATGCCCAGTAGTGGAATTGCTGGATCATATGATAGTTTTATTCCTAATTTTTTAAGGAATCTCTATACTCTTCTCCATGGTGGTTCTATCAGTTTGCATTGCCACAAACAGTGTAAGACTCTTCCCTTAGTATCCTCATCTTTTAAGTAAAGAAACTGAAGGACCAAGAGATAAACATTTGCCCTCAGATTAAGTAGCTACTAAGTAATAAAGGGAGGATTCAGACACAGGCCCAGTCTTAACCATGTCTCACAAATACAACAGGCAAATGATAACCCAGCTTAAAACAGCCCACCCTTCTTCCACTGAACTACTACAGAAAAACAAAATAACACAGAGTTAGAAGCCCATATAGAAAACAGTCCAATCCCTTCATTTGGGATCTGGATAAACTAAGGTTCTGGGCAGTTAAATGACCTAACTAAAATCACATCATCGATAAATAAAAACCAGGGATGGGATACAAGTGTTTTAACACCAAATGCAGGATAACATGATGCCAATATACTTTCCTGATTTTTAATAATTCGACATATCCAAAAATATGCATTGCTGATATGTATCTGAAAAGGTTCAGTTCGGTTGCTCAGTCATGTCCAACTCTTTACAACCCCATGGACAGCAGCATGCCAAGCTTCCCTGTCCATCACCAACACCCAGAGCTTGCTCAAACTAATATCTCTTGAATCAGTGATGCCATCTAACCATCTCATCCTCTGTCGTCCCCTTCTCCTCCCACCTTCAATCTTTCCCAGCATCAGGGTCTTTTCAAATGAGTCAGCTCTTTGCATCAGGTGGCCAAAGTACTGGAATTTCAGCTTCAGCATAAGTCCGTCCAATGAATATTCAGGACTGATTTCCTTTAGGATGGACTGGTTGGATCTCCTTGCAGTCCAAGGGACTCTTAAGAGTCTTCCCCAACACAACAGTTCAAAAGCATCAATTCTTCAGCACTCAGCTTTCTTTATAGGCCAACTCTCACATCCATACATGACTACTGAAAAAACCATAGCTTTGACTAGACAGACCTTTGTTGGCAAAGTAATGTCTCTGCTTTTTAATATGCTGTCTAGGTTGGACATAGCTTTTCTTCCAAGGAGCAACTTTCTTTTAATTTCATGGCTGCAGGCACCATCTGCAGTGATTCTGGAACCCAAAAAAATAAAGTCTCACACTATTTCCATTGTTTCCCCGTCTATTTGCCATGAAGTGATGGGACCGGATGCCATGATCCTCGTTTTCTGAATGTTGTGTTTTAAGCCAACTTTTTCACTCTCCTCTTTCACTTTCATCAAGAGGCTCTTTAGTTCTTCTTCAATTTCTGCCATAAGGCTGGTGGCATCTGTGTATCTGAGGTTATTGATATTTCTCCTGGTAATCTTGAGTCCACCTTGTGCTTCATCTGGCCCAGCATTTCACATGATGTACTCTACTTACAAGTTAAATAAGCAGGATGGCAGTATACAGTCTTGACATACTCCTTCCCCAACTTGGAACCAGTCTGTTGTTCCATGTCCAGTTCTAGCTGTTGCTTCTTGACCTGCATGCAGGTCTCTCAGGAGGCAGGTTAGGTGGTCTGGAAAAGTATGACGCTTCAAAAGTCACCAAGACTTAAACATCTGTTGAGCCCCTTTTTAATACAATAACGGGAAAGAGGGACTAGCTACAGAACAAAAATGAAAAACTTTAATTAGTATTTCAAAATTCAATGTTTAAAAGTATTTCAAATTGCATAAAGAAAGTTTGACCTAGAGCTATTACCAGGTAACATAACTTTCATAATTAGATCATATCCACTTCAATTTTCTGCCATTCCATATGGTAAAAATTATGTGAAGTCTCAAAGGGTTAATGAAGTGTTGTATTTTTAAAGAGCTGCAGTGCACGGTCTTTTCAACAAATGTGGTATGCATTTTTACCTCTCTGATAATTAGCAAGATGTGAAAAATGTGAACACCCGTGGGTAAAAGTGCTACTGGGCATTCATGTCCCCAGACTTTTCTGGTTTCAATGATAATTAGAAAGCAAAAGCAGATTAACATTTTCATCTTAATAACCTCAGAATTTTTTAAAGGAAAAATTAAATCAAGCCCATAGATTTTTCTATACTATAATAAAATATTATCATTGCTGTATTATAGAAATTACCTTGAAGCAATCTGGTATTTGAAAACCCTTAAAAATAAAACTAGGAACTGACTTCGGGGGGAATGTTATTTGTGTCGTGTTTTTTGTCAGGTTTTTTGTTGTTGCTGTTTTTCTGCAATTTATTTGCACAAATTTAATCTCTTGGATTGGAATTTCAAATCCCTGATAATTAAAAAGAGAATCTGCAAGGAGATAACATTTTCTGTCTCTGCCAGATTGCCCAAGTAGCAACCCGGCTGGGCAACGGCAATCATGGAAAATGATGCGCACAAGTCCCTGAATAAAAATAAAAATGCCAGCACGCGTTTACTCCTCAGCAGTAAATAAACCCCTATTATTCACATTGTCTCAAGTGCATCTCCCTAGAGAAACTGATCCTCCCCCTGCAGGTTCAGCGTTGAGTTCACAAAGCAAGGCTGCAGGTGACACTGGGAGGGGCAGCTCCCTAAAACGCCTCAAACAAGGCTGGCCTCCCACACCCCAGCAGGTCTACAAAGCACAGACAATCTGGCAACTTAGCTCTGTACATCAAGCTGCTTGGTTTACTGTGAAATAAATGGACTAGGATTGAATTCAGAAAAATCACTTATTTCCAATAGACTGGAAACTATGACATTAGTAATGGAACTCTGGTATGGTTTTGAACTTTTCCATTAAGTATATTTTTGCTAACTCCTTATAAATCTCATGTTTTAAAATACTTCCTTATAAATCTATTTATTAAGTAAACATTCATTTATATTTTAACAAACTAAGTCAACCACCAGAGCTCTAATTAACAAGGGATTAACACTAATACCCCAGACAAAAGTAAAAAATCAAAAAACAAAAAAATGGCAACAATAAAAACAGTATTGTTTTACTGAGATGTGCAGCTTCATCAGGAGAAATGTCTGATTTCCACCAGGTTGATGGATATTGAAAAGACTTTGACGATGGCCTGGTCTGCCCTCAAATTCTCTAAGTGCCTAGATTTTTGGAACAAATGGTGCTTCTTTTCTACAGCAACAATTAAAGAAGAAAATACTCAAATCATCCTCAGACACTAAATCAAAGCAAAACAACTCTCAACTTGAAGAATCTTTCAGTTCTTGCCTTTTATTGCCATTGCCTCAAAAATAAGAGGTGCTCTTGGGATGGCAACCACCGTATTTCTGAGTTGTAAAAATTCAGCACAGGATGAAATTCTATTTGAGAAAAGTCTTTCACCTCTTACTGTATCAACAGTAGATAATGCCACCACTCACCAGTCTAAAGAGGCTTTTGGACCCTACTAGCTCTGACTCTGTGCAGTCTTTTCTTTACAAATGACAGTTTTAGCCATTAGAGAGAGTGTGTTCAAAAGGTGTTTTTTATTCAGTCACTAAGGCAGGTCTGACTTTTTGCAACCCCATTGGCTGCAGCCCACCAGGTTCCTCTGTCCATGAGATTTCCTAGGCCAGAATACCGCAGTGAGCTGCCATTTCCTCCTCCAGACGATCTTCCTGACCCAGGGATCGAACTTGTGTTGGTCAAATGATGTGTGCTATTAGAGATAGTATGTCCTAATAGTGAGTTTACATCAGTCTTTCCATGGGTGTAACTGCTCCTTTCAAAATTGTATTCAGAATTGAAGAAGGCACAGCTGCCCACTCCAGTATCCTTGCTTGCCTGGAGAACCCCATGGACAGAGAAGCCTGGCAGGCTACAGCCCATGGGGTCACAGAGTCAGACACGACTGAGCAGCTAACACTTCTACTTTTCAAAAATCTTATTCAGTATTCGAATGTACGATCCCAGTTCTTGTATTTAGTAACTTGCTCTGTTTATTGTTTACTCACGACAGATCCAGGGAGTAACCAGTCTATGCTATAAAACAAGTAGCAATTTCTAAGAAATTAGTCATCAGCAATAGTTAGTGCCTTGCTAAACAGTTGCATCCAAAAGCAAAGGCCAATGAGCCCCACTTCCCTCTAACAGGCTACTCATTAACTATATTAACAACCACTTTCACCACTGAAAACTATAATTAACTGTGTTGGCAAGTAACAAGCTGCCAGCCAACATAGTTAAGTAATTGCAGGAAGTTAAAATGCTTGGTTTAGCTCTTCCAAAACTTAAGAGTAAATGATCATTAAGTTCGAACTGACTACACACTAAGAAAAAAAGAAAACTTCATGTGAGTCTTTTACCTTTTTCAGCTATTGGTCTATTTCATTCCTCTTTTCTTGGTCAAATTCTTTTCAGCATTAGGTCTACCTTTGCCACATCCACTTCCTCACTGCTTTTAACCCCTGGTCTAAAGGCTTCATTATCAACTTCCGCAAAATGCTTTCTTTCTAACTTCACAGTCACTCTTTTAGTTTAACTGAAGCGAATCGCCATCTGTTACATACACAGTAAGTCCCCTGTATATGAACTTTCAGGGATGCAATAACGTCCCTGTATGCCAGCTGCTGTACTGCACTACCGTACTTCTCAAGGTACAGTACTATAGGAGTAAAAATGCGTTAATTCTTTGTGTTTGTTTTTTATGTACATATTTCTGTGAAAAGTATTATAAACCTATTATGGTGTAGCACTACATACTGACAGTGTTAGTTGGGTGAAAAGCGTTAGTCACTTGGTCGTGTCTGATTCTTTGTGATCCCACAGACTGTAGCCTATCAGGTTCCTCTGTCCATCGAATTTCCCAGGCAAGAATACTGGAGTGGGTAGCCATTCCCTTCTCCAGAGGAAGCTTTCTGTGGTGGACTTAGAGACAAACTGGACTTTCGAATGTGATCTTGGAATGAACCCATTTGTATGTAGGGGACTCACTGTACTATTTTCATCACACCCTTCTGCAAACAGTGCCTTTAACTTACATGACACTGTCTTTCTCCAATCATTCTCTTGTTTCTCTGAATCTTTGCTGGTAAAATTCTTCTTTATCCCAGAAGAATTTAGTTCTTCCTTATCTACTAAGGAAATCTCCTAAAACTCAAGCCCTGTATCCCTTCCCTTACCAAGTTATCTTCAAGGATCATGGTCCATGTGAACCACATGATTCTCTTCATCTCTGCATCATCCCTGGACCTTCAAATAGATGTGTTCATATGCCTCTGCCCTTATACCATAAACTGCTGAAGGATAGAGTTTTGTCAGCCTGACAAGTATGAACTTTAAAAATATTTAGTCAACTCACCTGCAAATCAGATGAACTCTGAAAACCTGAGGGCATCCTCTAATGTACAGGTCTCCTTCATTAGCTGATCTCAACATGTATTTGCACAAGCTGATTTACCTTAAACCTTTTTCCTAGTTCCTAAATTCAGTTGTCAATGAATGTGAAACTACGGCTTATGCACCAAGGTTAAGAAGCTGCTAATGATACCCAATGGTATTCAAGAAAGAGTCCGTGTTCTACTCTGATTCAGAGGGCAAAACACCTACAGTCTAGAACTTCATTTTTCAATCCACTCTTTTTTTCTGGAACTGAGAGATGTGAGAAAAGCAACTGGAACTTAAGGACATAAAAGTTTCTGAATAATGACTGACAGATGCCATTAAAAATGAACAAGAATTAAATAAATGTACTCAGAATTCTAGGTTTACATGTGTGTGCACACTCAGTCTTTCAGTCATGTCCAACTCACTGCGACCCCATAGACTGTAGCCTGCCAGGCTCCTCTATCCATGGGATTTTCCAGGTAAGACTACTGGAGTAGGTTGTCATCTCCTCCTCCAGGGGATTTTCCCGACCCAGGGATCGAATCAGTGTCCCCTGCATTGCAGGCAGATTCTTTATGGCTGAGCCACTAGGGAAGCCCCACGTTTACACAACACCAGGCCATTAATTCCTGACCTTCTTTCCTGCCAGACAACACCGAATGGTTCAGATAAGACCCATCCTCTTGCCCTTTTAGAGCTTCTAACCTACTGCAGAGTTTACATTTACTTTGCCATTAAAAAATACTGGAGGAGATCCTCCTAAGGACACATGCTTGCCATACTACAGAAACCCAAGGTTAGGGGGAGGTTTTTGAACTGAGTATAACTGTTTATACCTACTCAGTGCTGGCTGGAAACTTCCAAAGAAAAGCTTTGGCCCATACTGAAACCACGTCTTATTCAGAAGAAGTACTGAATCTTATCTGAGCTATGAAAATGGGGGAAACAGTATCACTGAGTCCTCTAAGCATCAGAATGGATGCACTGAAGCACTAAAGCTTCAGGAAGCTTAAAATCAGCGGCTGGTGGAGGGGAATGAAATGTCACATGCACACAAGAAAACCGTAAGGCAGGATGTGACCACGCTAAAGGGGTACAAAGTGCTCTCTAATTCTAAAGCGAAAATGCTTCCGTACATTGTTGCATATGTGTGTGTGTGTGTGTGTGTGTGTGTGCATTAGTTGCTCAGTCATGTCTGATTCTTTTGCAACCCATGGACTGTAGTCCTCCAGGCTCCTCAGCCCATGGGATTCTCCGGACAAGAATACTAGAGTGGGTTGCCATTTCCTACTCCATGGGGCCTTTTTAAGATGGAAAGAACTCCTGTCTACATTACTGTTATTCTACATTTACAGTGTACAATGGTCATAATATGTCAACAATTCCCATATACTGAATATTCTGCCAAGTATCTAGCACTGCATAAACTTTTAAAATGCATTTTTATTTAATCCTAGCAACAAGCTTCTAAGAAATTAGCTTCTATTCTTTAATGAATGCATATGTGTACGTGTGTGTGTGTGCTTAGTCGCTTGGTCATATGCAACTGTCTGCGGCCCCAAGGACTGTAGCCCACCAGGCTCCACTGTCCATCGGGTTTCCCAGGCAAGAATACTGGAGCGGGTTACCATTTCCTTCTCCAAGGGATCTTCCCAACCCAGGGGTCGAACTCATGTCTCCTGTGTTTCCTGTATTAGCAGGTGGATTCTTTACTGTCTGAGCCACTAGGGAAGCCCCATTAATGACTGAATACATTACTAAAAACAAATCTTTATTGTTTACCTTACCCAGTCCAGGTCTGTACAGTATCAGCCATCTAGATTGTGGACATACTGCAATGAGGCCTCTAACTCTAGTGGTATAGAGTTAGAATTCACAATATGAGTTAATATATTTATCTTTTGTCTTTACAATAATGAGGTAGATAAGATGGGTGTGTTAATCCACTGGACTAATAAAAAACTGATATACACACAAAAAGATTAAGTGATCTCGGTGAGATTCAAACTGTGGCCTTCTCTGTTGCACAGCAAAGGAAGGCATAAACAAGACAAAAATGCCAATCTTCTTATTGGGAGAAATATTTGCGAATGAAGCCATGACAAAGGATTAATCTCCAAGATATACAAGTAGTTTATGAAGCTGAATATCGAAAGAAACAAAAACCCAATCAAAAAATGGGCAAAATACCTAAACAGACATTTCTCCAAAGAAAACATACAGAGGCCAACAAACATGAAAAGATGTTCGACATCGTTCATTATTAGAAAAATGCGTATCAAATCTATAATGAGGTATGACCTCGCACTGGTCAGAATGGCCATCATCAAAAAATCTACAAACAGTAAAGGCTGGAGAGGATGTGAAGGAAAGGGAACATTCCGATACTAATCAGTTCAGTTCAGTCGCTCAGTCATGTCCGACTCTTTGCGACCCCATGAACCACAGCACGCCAGGCCTCCCTGTCCATCACCAACTCCTGGAGTTTACCCAAACTCAAGTCTGTTGAGTCAGTGATGCCATCCAACCATCTCATCCTCTGTCGTCCCCTTCTCCTCCTGCCCTCTATCCTTCCCAGCATCTTTCCCATTCTTTCTTTCATGGGTTTTTTCAAATGAATCAGTTCTTCGCATCAGGGAGCCAAAGCATTGGAGTTTCAGCGTCATCTTCAGTCCTTCCAATGAACACCCAGGACTGATCTCCTTTAGGATGGACTGGCTGGATCTCCTTGCAGTCCAAGGGACTCTCAAGAGTCTTCTCCAACACCACAGTTCAAAAGCATCAATTCTTCAGTGCTCAGTTTTCTTTATAGTCCAACTCTCACATCCATATATGACCACTGGAAAAACCATAGTCTTGACTAGACAGACCTTTGTTCGCAAAGTAATGTCTCTGCTTTTTAATATGCTATCTATATTGGTCATAACTTTACTTTCAAGGAGTAAGCGTCTTTTAATTTCATGGCTGCAATCACCATCTGCAGTGATTCTGGAGCCCAAAAAAATAAAGTCAGTCACTGTTTCCCCCTCTATTTGCCATGAAGTGATGGGACCAGATGCCATGATCTTAGTTTTCTGAATGTTGAGCTTTAAGCCAACTTTTTCACTCTCCTCTTTCACCAAGAGGCTCTTTAGTTCTTCAGTTTCTGCCCTAGGGTGGTGTCATCTGCATATCTGAGGTTATTGATATTTCTCCCGGCAATCTTGATTCCAGCTTCCAGCCCAGCATTTCTCATGATGTAGTCTGCATATAAGTTAAATAAGCAGGGTGACAATATACAGCCTTGACGTACTCCTTTTCCTATTTGGAACCAGTCTGTTGTTCCATGTCCAGTTCTAACTGTTGCTTCCTGACCTGCATGCAGGTTTCTCAAGAGGCAGGTCAGGTGGTATCAGTAGGAATGTAAACCACTGTGGAGAACAATATGGAGAAGTTTCCTTAAAAGAATAAAAACAGAACTGCCACATGAACCAGAAAGCCCACTACTGGCATATATCCTGAGAAAACCATACTTCCGAAAACCAGGCACCCCACCGTTCACTGCAGCACTGTTTACAACAGCCAGGATATGGAAGCAACCTAGATATCTATCAACAGATTAATGGATAAAGAAGATGTAGTATGTGAGTGTGAGTGTGTGTGTGTGTGTGTGTGTGTGCGTGTACACAATGGAATAATATTCAACCATAAAAAGAAACTAACCTGCTCATTTGTAGTGATGTGGATGAACCTAGAATCTGTCATACAGAGTGAAGTCAGAAAGAGAAAAGCAAATATTGTATATTATCCAATGTAAATGGAATCCAGAAAACCAGTACTGATGAGCCTACCTGCAGGGGAGAATCAGAGAGGCCGACATAGAGACAGGCCTTGTGGACACACACACAGCAGGGAAGCACAGAGCGGCAGGAACTGAGAGAACAGCACTGACACCCACACCACCGTGCGTGAGAGGGACGGCTGGTGGGCAGCCTCTGAACCGCACGGGGAGCTCAGCTCGCTGCTCTGCGATGACCCGGACGGGCTGGGAAGGGAAGGGTGAGAGGGAGGCTCAGGAGGGCGTGGTGGTTTACGTGCTGTACAGCAGAAACTAACACAATACTGTAAAGCAATGATGCTCCAATTAACAAATAAATTTAAAAAGAAGGTTGTAAGAACCACTGTATAGCAAAAAAACAAACAACTCTGGCTTTCTCAACACAAGTCAGTGTTCTCATCTTTACAACCATGTAAGGCAGGGACTACTCTTCTCCTTACTTTACAGGTGAAGAAAAAGCAGCTTAGGTATATTAATGTCACTTACTGGGTCTGGCACATGTTAAATAATAGAGTTAAAACTGTAAAAGCTTACCCATCTGCTTCAAGCCCACCCTCTTAATTACTGCCATTGGTAATGAGTTACAAATCCTTACATGAACCTCTATGTTCAATATTGAAAGAGTGAGTTCAATTCATGAGTGAATAAATAAATAACTACACCTACCTTCATTCCCAATGATATACCAAATATAAATTAATGTTCTCCGGTAGTAAGGAAAACATCCAGAGACAAGAGAGCCAAACACTAAATATACTTGAAGAGATGTAAATCTGTCATTTTCTTTGTGGGAAGGATGCAGTGTATTTTAAAGGTCTCTAATAAAATTAGAAATGTCAAATGTTAAAGTTTATATCAGCAAAACTGTTTTTATGATGCAATATTTCTAGAACATCTATAAATACTTAACATTTATTCTTGGGATTATATAAAAAAGATACATATTTGCTACCAAACTTGGGATTGTACAAATCATTCTAGATTTTCCTAAATTCTTATAGGCAGTACACTTGGTTTTTATACTTGCTCACTGAAACCCAGATTGTGAATATCTCTAGTTCTGAAGTGTGACACCTGAGCTCTACTTGTGAAAATCTAATTTAAAAAATCAAAAGGAAAAAGTAAACTTACAGTTGACTTATAGGTTGATTGCCCATGGTCACCTTAAATTTTTAGCCTTTATAATCCCTCGCCTGTGTTGATTTTTTTAGTTTTATCAACTCAGACAAATGTGACCAAACAGAAACAAAAATGTATGTGGTATGCGAGCAAACAAGCAATCATTTCTAAGTCTTCTAGAAACCAAATAAGATGACATGCCAAAGAAAGCAGTATGTCTGTTAACTGTTTCAAGTTAGTTTTGAAACAGACTACAGTCCTCTCTTAAATTAATAGGTTAATATTCATTCTTCTGGGCTTCCTAGGTGGATCCTTGGTAAAGAATCCACCTATCAATGCAGGAGATGCAAAAGACATGGATTTGATCCCTGGGTTGGGAAGGTCCCCTGGAGTACTAAATGGCAACCCACTCCAGTATTTTTGCCTAGAAAATTCCATGGACAGAGGAGCCTTGGGGGCTGTAGTCCATGGGGTCACAGAGTCAAACATGACTGAGCGTGCACACACACACACACACACACACACACACTCCTCTTCTACAAGAGGTATTAGCTGACAGCCTTGGGGGCTGTAGTCCACGGGGTCACAGAGTCAAACATGACTGAGCGCACACACACACACACACACACACACACACACACACTCCTCTTCTACAAGAGGTATTAGCTGACAGCCTCTTAGACGCCCTGTGTTGTCAAGTACTGCTACTGACTTTGTCATCACAAGTTTATTCCAGTTTTCAAAGTTAGTATCATGACTGCTTCTGGTTTTCTAGTGTTAAAATATGCAAACAATGGAATTAATTGTATGCAATTTGAAATTATCCAGCACCCATTTTAAAAACACTAAGAAGATGGCTTTCCGCATATCAGCTGTAAGAACAGAAATCAAAAATTGTTTTCCTTTTTATCTGTACTGGAAGCTATTAAAAACTTTGCAAGTAACTAAAAAAGTTCATTTCAGGGGCAGGATAATTTTAAGATTCCAAAGGAGGCCTTTTCTTTGTAAATAAAAGTGGGGCAGGTAACAAAGCACAAAGATCTACAGGACAAGTCAGATTACTGATCTTTAGTGAATATTTCATTAAATAATAACACAACCTTTTATTTGTGTGGTTTCTGAAGAGTGTTCAAACATTACTTTCTTTAAGTCTCACCACCATTGCACCATTTCAGGTCAAATAGGCACCACTGTCATCTCACTATGCCAAAATAGTAATTTTTACTTCGATTCTCTTTGCAAAACAAAAAGAGACAAAGACAAATACTCCTATTTTGACCCCGTGCCTTTATGAAAGTTTCCCATTCCTAAAAAACCTTTTCTCTGCTGGTCCATTTAAGGTCCTGCTCACCCTTAAAAGACGCTTACAGGCTGTCTCCTCTGAGGTACACCCAGAGAAGGGTCAGTCACCACCTCTTCTGTACCACCGTCACTCCTTGAGGACATTTCTATGGCAGTGCTTATCACACCACACCGCAACCATTTGCCCATGCATATGTCTCTTACACCGTGCTGTCTGATGGGGAGTTTCCCTGACAGCAAGAGTTAATTCTAATTAGCACTTAGCAGGCACAAACATACTATGTTGCAGGAAGCTGGGAAAGTTTCTGCTATCAAGAAGCAGAAGCAAATTTCAGCCCACAGTCTCAGGTGACCAATGGCTCACTTTTCTTTCTACACTGAGCCCATTATCTAATCTCAGTCAATTCATTGCTTTTCCACAACCACAAAATTTTCCCTGAAGTTCCATCTAATTCCACATCTTTGGTGAGGAGCATGGGAATTTTGTCCTTGCTAGCATCCCCAGACAATCGTGTTCTGACTGTGTCTTTGCTCTCCACCCACAGGGGCCCTCTGGGTCTGGGTGGTGACTCCCACTGCTCTTTCCATGCCAAGCAAGGAAGTGTTCCTTCCTCTGCCCCCAACTCACGCTGGGAAAATGGAACTTGGTTCTCCGTATCTCCTGGAGCTCTCCCTGGGGGACAGGACGTATGTCCCGTTGCTCTGGGATCTCTGAAATCTCCAGATTTCTGTCATCTCTCCTTTCCAAGCCACAGAGCATCGTCACTGAGACCCTGCTCAGAGAACAGCCAGAGCTGAAGGTCTCCTCAAGTCACCTCCTATTCTCTTGTCCAGCACCCCAACAGGAAGATGCTTACTTAGTCTCAGAGGCATGAAGTCCTTGTTCTTGGTCTGTCCTTAGGTTGTGAACCTCCCTAGAATCTAGACTTGAGGCCATGGAGCCTTCTCTCTGCCTTCTAGAGTACAGCTCTGTCTCTGACACAATGAAGAGCTTGCGACCATGCTGTCCTGGTTGATGGAATATCATAGAACTAGGGGAACCCAGGGTAAAGGAATACCAAGTCGCACCTCTGGTGCAAAAGGAAAGCTATGCATTGACTGACCTGAGACCAGGGTCAACTGGCTCCCAGAGTACTTGAGTTGGTACTCTGAGAAGAAGAATGCAATTCCTACTTACACTTTGTGTCATTTCTGTTGTCCCCCCCCCTCCAGACCTCCACTACTGAGAAACAATTTCCCACCTCCCACATGGTTCTTCCTCCACCGACTACACCAGCTGGTTCAGCAAGCTTCACTCAGAGACAGTGCTTTATCACGCTTCCAAACTGACCTCCAAACTGGGACTGGTTGAGCCACTGAATGTGGGTATTCTGTTACTATGTCAGAAAATCCCTGCTACATCCAATTGCTGTTGTTCTGTCACCCAGTTGTGTCTGACTCTTTGCAACCCCATGGACTGCAGCACGCCAGGCCTCCCTGTCCCTCACCATCTCCCAAGTTTGCCCAAGTTCATGTCCACTGCATCAGTGATGCCATCCAGCCATCTCATCCTCTGATGCCCTCTTCTCCTTCTGCTGCATCCAACAGACACTTCTTAATCAAGACCTTTCAACTGTGTACATCTCCTGCTCTCAACTTGTCTACTTGCAGCTTTCAACCTGATGTCTAAGTAATTCTCAAGTACCACTCCTATTTTTTAAGAGATTAAGAATACAAAATACAAATCAAATCCTTAGTATAAAATTATTCCACCTTTATCCTACCAGTGACAAAAATGGCTGACTTGACAGAAAGACAAAACTCAAGCTAATTTCAGGAGTGACCTGAATTGGGACTGCTCCCTCCACACATCCAGACAGGTGCTACTCTTGTAAAGAGTGGCGCCTGACTGTCCAGGCGGCAGTCACAGATCAACTACGTAGCATTGGTCTTTGCTTCATTACCGTCGCATAGTTAACTAACTCATGGTGATGAACTGTGCCATCAGACTAACTTCTAGGGAAGAGAGAATTTAAATAAACAGGGGTTTTGATTTTTCAAGAAATAGATGCAGCTGGAAGTAGCACTAAGATGGATCATTTTATAAATTTACACTGTATATTAAATAATGGCAAAGTACATTTCCATCAGATTTTACTGGAAGCAGATATCTGTTTTAGTCAAATCTTCATTGACAAAAATAAATGATTTATTTTCATCAACTTTTATCAATAGAGTATCTTCAGTTAAGTTTATTTTTCAATTTTACTGAATCATATGTTACTTGCTGGGTTTGCTATCACTGTGTAATTGCTATAAAAGGTATAATTAAATCTTCTAAAGAACAAAAAAATCATCTTAAGAAAATCAATATATTATTTGGAAAAACAGTGAGCTCTGAAAAAAATAAAATCTCTGATATTTTGAAATATACACTTAAATAAAAGATCAAAAAGGTTAGCCCTATACACAGTTTAACACATCTAAAATATTCTCCCTGCCTATTACTATTTCCATTACACTGTCCTCAAGTCCTTACCTTGATCACATCCAAGACCTTGGAACAAATTTTAAAATTAAAAAAATACATCACTTCCCCCAGGTTACCAGGCAATTCAAGGTAGGTTAAGTTTTCCTATAATTGTGCCTTTGTAATATCTAGGTTTCTTCCTGGCAACATAACTTAACACTTACCATTACCTTTTTTTAATCTGAGAACCCTGAGTTTTTGAGCCAAGGCCTTACCTATTGACTAGGAATGCCCAGATACTGCTCAATACAAAATTAATATTCACTAAGTATTTGTTACACGGAGGAATGAAAAGAAATGCATTCTGAAAGCAAAAACAGGATAGGTAATCAGTAAGTCAATAGCCTTTTAAATGTCCCAAATGTAATTGAACTTTTAATTTCTACCACCAGTGAAGCCCAGGAATTTACAGTTTTAATAAGCACACTAGGTGATTTTCATACAAACTAGGGTGTGAGAACCACTAGCTCAAGAAAAGCTCTTTTGCAATTCTCTAGGGACTCAGTGTGCAGTGTTCTCCAGAGGAGAGCTGTTTTCTCCAGCCCTCTTCAAGCCAAACACATTCTGAGAGAGGAACAAATTACTGCAGGGAAATTTTTTAGGTAAGTGAATTCAGGGAAAATTAAATACCACAGGAGACAGCAAGCAGAAGGGAAGTCTAGAGTACACTTTTATAAAATAAGTGGCCCAGAGGCTCAAGAATCTAAAAATCTTTACTACATGACATTATATTAAAGATGATCATACGTCCCAGTTTTGCAGATAGCCACAGTGCACACCTGTTGTCGTGTTCACTGGACATTTCTTTAGGACTTTTACGTGAAACAGTATTAATGGTTTGGCCAATTCTACTTTGTACACACAGCTTCTGCCATGGTCTCACCTGGCAGCACGCAAGATGCACATACTGTGAACGTTCAGTGTTCACACTGTAATGAAGTTTGATAAAATCTGCAAGTTGAACAGAGGTAACCCATCTCTCCTCTTGGCCCTTTTCAGCAGCATCGTAACTAACCTCTCTAATTCCAGGACTGCGTGCAGGATGCTTGCTAATTAAACAAACTGTGATCAGACAGGAGAGGCTAGGAATCACCACCTTTCTCTGGTGGTGGCGGGTGGAAGTGGGGGGACTTGGGGCTGCCTCCCCCGCCAGCTGCCTGCACCATCCTGGTGAGAGGCGCCTCACACCACAGCCCTTGCGTATGGGATGCAGACTGCAGCCAAGTAAGGTCTATGGGAAAGATATCACAGGCCAGAAACAGTGGCTCAGCAGTAAAAAAATCCACCCGGCAATGCAGGGGACACGGGTCCGATTCCTCACCTAAGAAGATCCCACATGCAGCCGAACAGCTAAGCCCATGAGCCACAACCACTGAACCTGTGCTCTAGAGCCGGGAGCCACAACTACTGAAACCCAGGCACCCTAGAGCCGTGCTCCACAAGGGAAGCCACCGCAGTGGGAAGCCCACACAACAGACAAAGATACGTGCTCGCAAGAAGAAAGCCCCTGGGGGCCCGACCAGTGGACGCACGCACCAGGCAAAGTCAAAATTAAGTAATAATCTTTTTTAAAAGCGGGGGGGGGGGGGGGGGGGGGGGGGGGG
This sequence comes from Cervus canadensis, assembly GCF_019320065.1. NCBI lineage: Eukaryota > Metazoa > Chordata > Mammalia > Artiodactyla > Cervidae > Cervus > Cervus canadensis. Next base: position 66,374,787 of record NC_057398.1, on the reverse strand, counting down.
AAGCATAGAAAGCGTGTCTGAAATAGAGGCTCAGCAGTCCCACTACAAACAGTAGAAATGCAGTCTGAATGCTCTTGCTATGTGTCTGGGTTAAACCACTGACTTAAAACTTTTTGGTTTGGCAGTTTTTTCAATAAATCTTTTCAGCATCAATCATTGTTTTAAAAGTACATCATAAATTAAAATTTACTCATAAATCTCCATTCAGCAAGGAGATTAATGATAAAGTATAACTTTCACAAAACAGCATTTACCACCCACCATGAGGGTCTACATCAGTATAACCAACCACAGGAGAATCAGAAGACATAATTCTGCAGAAGAACCAGCATCAGCTTCAAAAGTTAGTACTATTTCATGAATCTGTGCCCAGGGGTAATGATTTAACACATTCAGTGGCATAAGATGAGTTTATGGATCAGTCTGGGAAACATGACTTTTCATTCAGATCAAACGCTTTCTTCTAAGTCTACTTCTTTTTTTTAATTCTAAATTGGAGAATAATTACTTTACAATATTGTGATTTCTGCCATACACCAACATGAATCAGCCATAGGCATACATACGGCCCCTCCCTTTTAAAGCTCACTCACCCCCCTCCCCATCCCACTCCTCTATGTTGCCACGTAACACCAGCTTTGAGTTCCCTGTGTCCTACACCAAATCCCCTCTAGTTACCTACTTTACATACGATAATATGTATGGTTCAGCGCTACTCTCTCAAATCATCCCACCTTCTCTCCCCCTCACTGTGTCCAAAAGTCTGTTCTCTATGTCTGCATCTCCACTGCTACCCTGTAGATGGGTTCATCAGTACCAACTATCAAGATTCCATGTATATGTGTTAATACATAATACTCGTCTTTCTCTTTCTGACTTACTTCACTTTGTATAATAGGCTCTAGGTTCATCCGCCTCATTAGAACTGACTCAAATGTGTTCCTTTTTATAGCTGAATAATATTCCATCGTGTATATGTACCACAACTTCTGTACCCATTCATCTGTCAATGGACATCTAGGTTGCTTCCATGTCCTAGCTATTGTAAATAGTGCTATTTCTTCTTTTCAATTCCAAGTTCTCTTGTTCAAAAAGAAAACTGAAGCAATAGCTATTCATGTGTCAGTTTTGTTAATAAAATAACTAAATAATGCAACAATGCCCATCTTATATCTATATCATTAGATGGCTTTTAAATTCAGTTAACAAGGGGAGGGAGGGAAAAATTAGTAAGTGAAGAACATGACTTTTTTTTTAGTGAGGTGAAACTATTCTATATGAAACTGTAGTGGTGGATATAAGTCATTATACTTCTGTCAAAACCTACAGAACAGTAAATTTCAGAGGGAACCTTAATGTCAACTATACACTTTAGTTAACAATGTATTAATACTAGTATATCAGTTGTAACAAATGTACCACAGTAATACAAACTATTAATTAAAAAATCAGTTCATTCTAACCATGGTTCATGTTCTTCATCCAGCTCAAGAAACCAGGGTAAAAGTTATGGAGATTCATTCTACAAAACATAAAACAGCTTTTGAAATTATCATGAATGACACTGAAATTCAGTTAAAAGTTAATCAATACATATAAAAGTATTTGCCATGATCATTTGAATACAAATGTTAGTGGGCATAGCATTATGCTAAAACAACAATCGTACTAAATTTAAAAACTTACGAGCAGAAGTACCCTTGGAATTGGTTGTACTGCTTATATAATTTATAACTGCACCTAATAAGCTGAAATATTCTATCAACCAAGATAAAGTACATAGTGGTGAAATTTTGCAAATATTTTAATATATTTAAAGCTCAACTAGAGCAGGGCAAACTACAGCTCATAGGCCAAAATGGCCCTTGACACTAATTGTAATTAAATTTTTATTGGAACACGGTATCGTGGATAGAATTACATCCCACCCAAAATATATGATCAAGTCTTAACCCCAAGTATCCATGTATGTGATCTTCTTTGGAACTGAGGTGGTTGCAAATATAATCAAGCTCAGATGAGGTCACGCTGGATTCGGGTGGGCTCTACCTGACGCCTGGTGTTCTTCCACCCTGCCACAGACCCAGAGATGCAGAGACACACGCAGGGGGAACACCATATGACACCAGAAGCAGACACTGGTGTAGGTGCACTGCCACGAAGCAAGACACATCCAATATGTCCCATCACCACCCGAAGCTAGGCGAGACAAATGGAACAGAGTCTGCCTCAGAATCCTTGCAAGGGACTGATCACATCAACATCCAGATGTAGGCTGACCAGCCTCCCAGAAAGTGAGAGAAGTAATTTCTGGTGGTGTGAGCGAGCCAGTTTATGGTGCTGTGGACTTTATGACAGCAGCCCTGGGGAATTAATACCTGCAACCTCCCTTGTCGGGTTACTGCTGACCATGGCTGCTTTCATGATACACTGACAATGATGAGTAGCTCTAACAGAGACTTTATGGCCCATTAAGTCTAAAATACTTACATTCGGCTCTTTACCAAAAAAAAGTTTGCTGACTCCTAAGGGAGAATAATGGAAATCACAAAGTATTTTCAATGAAGCTTATGTTGAACCTAAAAGTACTTTTCAGCAGGGCAGTTCATGCCTTCTTTTTTTGCTGATGATCAACCATATTTTAATAATAGCTGTGCCTTTGGAAAACTGATTTGTATATCAAATTAGATGTCCAACAGTGACATTTTAAAAAATATAAATGAGTCATCGAGTGCATGGGGGTCCAATGGAGTCTAAGGTGGCAGTTCAGGGCCCCTGGGTCGTCAGAAGCATGAAGCTGTGGTTGGCACAGGGCTCTGGGGGTGGCGGGAGCAAGGCCCATAATAAAAATTTTTTTAATTAGTCATCTAAATGCTAGTTACATTTCCTTTAAAATCAGTTGGAAATCTTTAATCAAAATACCTAGTAAGTGGAGCCTCAAGAAATTCAGCTTTTGAAGCACCTACTTCATTGTAATTATTGAAAACAAATCTTGCAAACAATAAGTATTTAATTGGCCCCATGCAATCAAGGAAGGACTGAAAAAATTGAAGAGAACTTGAAGAGTGGGCAAGATTTAATTTAGAAATTTAAAAATCATGCTTTTAGTTTATCTCACATTGCAAGAGGATCTTTTTAATAGACATCCTGCTTTTAATTTTTATTTCCAAACCTACAGAAAACTATTAGACTTAAACTTTCAAACATTTATCTAAATTTCAAAAAGTGTTTAATCATAGAAATAACTTTTAAAATGGAATCTCTCTTCTAAAAAATATTTGCAAAGGGGATTAAAGACCTAAATATAAGACCAGAAGCCATAAAACTCCTAGAGGAAATCATAAGCAGAACACTCTGACATAAATCTTAACAACTTTTTTTGGCTCTATCTCCTAAAGCAAAGGATATAAAAGCAAAAATAAACAAATGGAATCTAATTAAACTTAAATGCTTTTGCACAGCAAAGGAAACCATTAACAAAATGAAAAGACAACCTACTTAATGGAAGAAAAATGATACGACCGATAAGATGTTAATATCCAACATTTATAAACAACCCACACAATGTAAACAAACAAAAAAAAAAAACCTGATTAAAACAATGTGAAGAATTTGATAGACATTTTTCCAAAGAGGAAATGCAGATGGCCATCAGGCGTATGAAAAGATGCTCAACACTGCTAAGCATCAGGGAAATACAAATCAAAATCACCATGAGATATCACTTGACACCTGTCAGAATGGCTATCAACAAACGGATCACAAATAACAACCCTGGCGACAATGTAGAGAAAAGGAAACTCTCATACATTGGTGGTGGGAATGTAAATTGGTGCAGCAACTATGGAAAACAGTATGCAGTTTCCTCAAAAAACTAAAAATATAACTACCATATGACCTGCAATTCTACTTCTGGGTATATACCTAAAATATTAATTCAAAAAGATATATGCACCCCAATGTTCATGGCAGCATGGTTTATGATTATTAAAATATGAAAACAACCCAGGTGTCCATCAACAAATAGTGAATAAATGTGATATATATGGATAGATATACACACACAAATACATATATAAAATGGAATACTACTCAGTCATAAAAAAGAATAAAATTTTGCCACTTTGCAACAACATGGATGGACTTGGAACGTGTTATGATAAGTGAAATAAGTCAGACAAAGAAAGACAAATATTGTATGCTTATCATTAATATGTGGAATCTAGAAACTATAACAAACTAGTGAATATAACAAAAAACAAGTACACTCACGGATATGGAGAACTAGTGGTTACCAGTGAGAAGAGGAAGGAGAGGCAATATATAGGGGAGGGATTATTTAAAGAGGTACAAACCGCTATGCAAAAAATAAGCTACAAGTATACATCGTGGAACATAGGGAATACAGCCAATACTTCATAATACTATAAATGAAGTATAGCCTTTAAATTGTGAATCACTATACTGTACATCTGTACCTTTATCATATTGCATATCAACTGTACTCTAATAAAAATAAAATTTAAAATATTTGCAAAGAAATATAAAAATATTTCAACGTCAAAAAGACATTACCAGTAAAAATACTTTGCCTAAAATAATTATATACATTAATATAAGTCTAGCTGAGAATGTCATCATTTACCAGAATTTATTCTAAGGTTACCCAACAACTACAGAGAATTTACACAATTGAAAGTAAGATGGACAGAGAAGGGACAACTGAATGTGTCAATAATCCAAAACTTATTACCCTTAAAATGCAACACGAAAAAAAAAAAAAAAAATGCAACACGATTTAATGGGAAAACTATGATGATTTGAAGAAAAAACACATCTTTTAGAAATTAATCATTGCTACATTAGAGACAGATTCAAAGAAACTGATTAAATAAACATACACCAAGAACAATTATTCTGCTTATATTAGTACTGGGAAGACCCAGAGGAATCGGGTGGAGAGGGAGGTGGGAGGGGGGATCGGGATGGGGAATACGTGTAACTCTATGGCTGATTCATATCAATGTATGACAAAACCCACTGAAATGTGAAGTAATTAGCCTCCAACTAATAAAAAAATAAATAAATAAAATAAAATTCAAAAAAATAAATAAAACTTAAGATTATGACTTTGAAGCATCTTTTATTGTTTGGATGTACACAGATATACTTATTAGAAAGAATCTTACTTTAAGAAATGGTTTCTGAGAGGGCAGTGAGGAGAGGGGAAGGGGAGCTAGTGTTTCCTGGGGACAGAGTTTCAGTTTAAGAAGGCAAAAAATCTGGGACACAGATGATGTTAGGAGTTGTACAACAATGTGAATGAACTTAGTGCCATGGAGTTGTACAGTTTAAAACGGTTAAAATAATATGTTTTCCACCATGTAACTTTTACCACAATAAAAAACCCTATTTAAAAATGGTTTCTGAACAGAACCATATTTTACCTCCACCAACATAATTTTTAATCAATAATTTTAAATGATTAAGTTACATGATTTAAATTACTTTGAAGCTCCACTTCACTCTCAAAGTATGTCAGTTTAATAGTTATATATTCACCTATGTATACAGTGTTCCAGAGAATAGCAAGGAGTGTTAACAACGCCTTCTTCAATGAACAATCCAAAGGAAGTTGAGGAAAACAACAGAATGGGAAAGACTAGAGATTTCTTCAAGAAAACTGGAGATATCAAGGGAATATTCCATGCAAGGATGGTCACGATAAAGGACATAAATGGTAAGGACCTAACAGAGGCAGAAGAGATTAAGAAAAAGGTGGCAAGAATACACAGACTATACAGAAAAGGCCTTAATGACCCCAGCAGCCACAATGATATGGTCACTGACCTAGAGCCAGACATCCTGAAGTGTGAAGTCAAGTGGGCCTTAGGAATTAAGACTATGAACAAAGCTGGTGGAGGTGACAGAATTCCAGCTGAACTATTTCAAATCCTAAAATGATGATGCTGCTAAAGTGCTGCACTCAAAGTGCCAGCAAATTCAGAAAACTCAGCAATGGCCACAGGACTGGAAAAGGTCAGTTTCCATTCCAATCCCAGAGAGGGGCAGTGCCAAAGAATGTTAAAACTATCAGATAATCAGGCTCATTTTACATGCTAGTAAGATTATGCTCAAAATCCTCCAAGCTAGGCTTTAAACGTACATGAACCAAGAACTGCCAGATGTACAAGCTGGGTTTAGAAAAGGCAGCGGAACCAAAGATCAAATCGTCAACATGCACTGGGTCATAGAGGAAGCAAGGGAATTCAAAAAAAAAAAAAATCTACTTCTGTTTCATTGACTACATGAAATCCTTTGTGTGCATCACAAAAAACTGTGGAAAATTCTTAAAGAGAATCTGGGAATTGATTCCCATCTATTGATGGGAATACCAGACCACCTTACCTGTCTCCTGAGAAACCTGCATGCAGGTCAAGAAACAACAGTTAGAGCCTTACGTGGAACAGCTTACTGGTTCAAAATTGGGAAAGGAGTATGACAAGGCTGCATATTGCTTATTTAACTTGTATGCAGAGCACATCAAGTGAAATGCCAGGTTGGATGAACCACGAGCTGAAATCAAGTATGCCGGGATAAAAATCAACAACTTCAGATATGCAGATGATACCACTCTAATGACAGACAGGGAAGAGGTAAAGGGCCTCTTGATGAGGGTGAAAAAGGAGAGTTAAACATCTGTCTTAAAACTCAACATTCAAAAAACTAAGATCATGGCATCTGGTTCCATCACTTCATGACAAATAGAAAAAGCAGAAGCAGTGACAGATTTAATTTTCTTAGGCTCCAAAATCACTGAGGATGGAGACTGCAGCCATGAAATTAAAAGACGTTTACTTTGAAGAAAAGCTATGAAAAACATAGACAGCATATTAAAAAGCAGAGACATCATTTTGCTGACAAAGGTTCATATAGTCAAAGCTATGGTTTTTCCAGTAGTCATGTATGGATGTGAGAGTTGAACCATAAAGAAAGCTGAGCACCAAAGAACTGATGCTTTTGAGCTCTGGTCCTGGAGAAGACTCCTCAGAGTCCCCTGGACAGCAAGGAGATCAGACTAGTCAGTCCTAAAGGAAACCAACCCTAAATATTCATTGGAAGGACTGATGCTAAAATTGAGGCTCCAATACTTTAGCAACCTGATGCGAAGAGCTGATTCACTGGAAAATACTCTGATGCTGGAAAAGACTGAAGGCAAAAGATGAAGGGTGGCAGAGGATGAGAGGTTTGGATGGCATCACCAACTCAATGGACATGAATTTGAGGAAACTCCAGGAGATGGTGAAGGAAAGGGAAGTCTAATGTCCACGGGGTCACAAAGAGTAAGACATGACTTAGCAACTGAAAAACAACAATACATATACAGTGAGTGGGTATTTTCTCATCTGCACAATGAAAAGTTAAAATAGATGGCTTCTAAGCTTCTTTTTCAGGTCCTTTGCCCACCCCATCCCACCCTAATGCTTACCCAACCTCCTCATTTGATTAGGAAACTGAAGACCTGATAGGAAAGGATTTTCCTGAAGTCAAGTAATACGGGAATAGACTAAAGTGCATGGAGCACCTGGACCTTCTGACTCAGACAATTTTTGCTCTGTCCTATTGTGTACAAAACCTTTAAGGAGCTTTCTACCCAAAGCCAGCTATAGCTGCAACAATTAAACAAGACTTAATTCCAAGAACAACTTACTATTTTCACCTGCTTAAAAGACTCAGAATTGTCATAGGAAGTTGTTTTTTTAATGTTTCAGTTATTCTGTTTTAGCTGAAGATTTTAAAGAACTAACTAAATTTTGTTTATTGCCCCCAGGCTTCAAAATCCTCCATGCACTACTTCTTGACTTGGGCACTCCATAGTTTAAAGGAAATATTTGAATAATGTACTCAGCTAAATCATCTGACAGAGAGGTCAACACACACTGCCTAAGAGTCTAAACACATAATTAGAAATACATTTATCTCAACAAGCCCAGCCTTATTGGATCCTACAGTTGAACTAATTTAAGACATTTCTAACATGAGAAATCATTATCAGGATTATGTCTTCTTTCAGCTCAGTCTAACCTTGCATTTCAGGAAACGAACAGTGGTGAGTTTAATCAAGGAACATTTATTACAACTCTAGGTTGAAGCCTTTTTCTGGGGAAAATATTTGAATAGAAACAAATACTCTGTCATTCTGGAGGAATTATTTTAAGCCTACCACAGTGATACAATAAAATTTAGTCCAGCTGAGAAAACTTGAATTTAGAAAAAACAGAATAGGAATCCACAAAGAGGTAACTAAGAAGAGAGAAGAGGCATAATAAAGTTTAAAGAGGAAGTACCTATGTATCTCTTTATTTAGAAGATACATTTTTGCAGTTACTATTGGTTACACCTATATTCTGGCTCTCTTTGTTATGAAATAAATTATTACAAAACTTAGTGACTTAATCTTTTAATTATATCTCCTTGTCCTATGGGTCAAGAATTCCTACAGAGCTCAGTCCAGTGGTTCTGCTCCATGTGGAATTGGCAGAGGCCATCAGTGGGATTCGACTAGATGATGAAACTGATCAGGTGGGTGGCCTCACTCAGGTGTCTGGCACCTTGACACAGAGGCGAGACTGGGCTCAATTTGGACTGTTAATCTGAGCACCTACACGTGTCCTCTCCAGCAATGAAAGTTCCAGGGACCTTCTTATGTTGCCGCTCAGGACTCCTAGAGACAGCGTTTAAGAGGCCCAAGCAAAACTAGAAGGGTTTTTGGTTTTGCTTTGTTTCCCATCAACCTCAGAAGTACCAACCCATCACTTCTGCAATATTTGGGTCAAGCAAGTCACTAAGTCCAGAACAGATTCAAGGAGAGAGGAATATGATTCAGAATAAAATCAAAGAATCTGTAGCAATCTTTAAATTCCCACACCTACTTTGTTCCTCTAAAGAATGGGAGATAACTTACAGTTTCGGAGAGGGGGGGAGGCGGGGAAGCTGATAGTAATAGTTAAACATTTTCAAACAGCAGGTCATTAGAAAATAGTTCTGGCCTCTATTTGACATTTTTTGTGCATGTTCCCAGTTAGAACCTTCCATACAATAACGCATTCAAGTGTTCACAGCAAGTATTCTGGTCTCACTCTTGACTCGACTTCCGCAGGATTTTCGCAGGTACTCTTTAATCAGATTAAGTTCACTTCTATTTCTAAGTTTGCAAACTTTTTACTCTGAATGGATACTGAACTATGACAAATGCTAGTGCTGTATCTATTGAGATTAGATGATTTTTCTCATTTGTTCTTTGAACATGATTCATCATATTGATTCCATTTCTAATACAAAGTTAATATTGAATTCCTGAAATAAATCCAACTTGGTCATGCTTTACTTACATGTCCTATTAAAAAAGCATTTTGAACACAACTTTGTAAAGGAACTATACTTCAAATAAAAGTGTAAAAAAATCATTTTGATTCAAGTTCTAATATTGAATTCATATTGATTCAAATTCTAATCTAATATTCAAGTTCTAATAAATCACCTAGGAATTTTGCATCTGTGTTTATGGGGGATTGGTCTGTAGTTTTTCCGTTTTCTAAGAGGTTCATCAGATTTTTCTTAGACCTTATTTAGCCAGGGGGCAGGTGCGGGGAGGTGGATTTACTCTTCTCCCTTTTCCCATTCCTTCTTCCTTCCCTCACAGTTCTCAACAGTTCAGTTTAGGTGGGGCCATTAGATGGGGCCGGCTTCCCAGGTGGTGCAGTGGTAAAGAACCCGCCTGCCAATGCAGGAGACACAAAAGGTGCGGGTTCCATCCCTGGGCTGGGAAGACCTCCTGGAGAAGGAAATGGCAACCCGCACCAGTACTCTTGCCTGGAAAATCCCATGGACAGAGAAGCATGGGGTCACAGAAAGTCAGACACGACTGAGCACAGACACACACACATTAGATGGGGCCAAGCGAGGAAAGCCTCCCACGGCAGCTGAGAGCAGGGTGTCGGGGTCTCAGCAGGGCGAGAAAGGCATCCACGAAGTAGAGACTGCAGCGAAAGGTGTCAGACCCTGGGCAGAGCGAAGAGGCAATCTGAGGAGGAGAGTTTCCTATTAAATTTCAGCCTTTGTTCTTTTCTTTTAGATAAGCACCTGAGACTATAAATTCCCATCTAAACATATCCTCACTGGCATCACACAACATAATGTACACACACACACACACACAAAGGTATGTATCTTTCCCTTACTTTTTGGTGCTATTTGTAGCCTAGTTTACATTATGATTCTTGTGAATTATTTATAGAAATGTGTGCTTTGAATTTTTCTGTATGTGGAAACCTGAATTAACTATGGCATAAACTAAGCTGCTATAACATAACAACCCGAAAGTAAAGTGGCTCAAGTAAAAGGAAGACGTTTATCCCCCTCCTGGAGGCAGGTGGGCAGGCTGGCTGTGGGGACTGCTCTCACCCACCAGACAGATCATTCTGTCTGCGCTGTGTTGCGCTTAGTCGCTCGGTCATGTCCAACCCTTTGCAATCCCATGGACTGTAGCCCACAAGGCTCCTACGTCCATGAGGATTCTCCAGGCAAGAATACTGGAGTGGGTTGCCATGCCCTCCCCCAGGGGGTCTTCCCAACCCAGGGAACGAACCCAGGTCTCCTGCATTGCAGACGGATTCTTTACCGTCTGAGCCACCAGCGAAGCCCGTCCATTCTGCTGCCCCCCGACAACCAGGAGGTGGCTCCTTCAGGGGAAGGTGCCTCAGCAACACTTCATTTGCCTCCCAGCCCATGGGCAGAGCAGAGAGGACAATGAATTAAAAGCCATCTCTTTATTTAAAGCAAGTCACCAGAAAGTTTTACCAAGTACTTCCATCCCCAAACTATCTCCAGCCCCAAGTATAAGAGCAGCAGACCCACCATGCTCCTGAAATGCAGGAGACTGCCTACAATGCAGGAGAACCAGGTTCAATTCCAAGGTCGTGAAGATCCCCTGGAGAAGGAAATCACGATCCACTCCAGTATTCTTACCTGGAGAATCCCATGGACAGAGGAGCCTAGCAGGCTACAGTCGATGGGGTCACAAGAGTCGTACATGACTGAGTGACTAAACAAACCATCCACCCCCAAACCATCTCCAGACCCAGATGCAAGAGCAGCAGAATCCCCATGTTCCTGGCTAAGCCTTGGAGAGTACTCATCCTCAAGCAACAAGGAGTGGGGGGCAGGGATATACCAGGGGCTAATTAGTAGCCTCTGCTGGGGGAGTTTTGTTATCTTTATGTTGGCCATTTTAATTTAATTACACTGTGGTAAGCGTGTGGTCTGGAGAATCTCAATCATTTGAAATACATTCCTGGCACACAGCCCCTAAATGGCCAATTTGTATAAATGTTTCCTGTGCGTTGAGAAGCCTGCGTATTCAATTGTTTTGCACAGTGCTCCGTGTCTGTCTACTAGATGGATGCTGCTAACTTCGTTGTTCAGATCTCATACACTGTCTGCTTGATTTAACAATGACAGAGACAGGTGTATAAATCAGAGTCTCCACATCATAGTCAAAGTCATTGTCTTCTTTGTACTCCTGTCTATTTTTGCTTTCCAGATTTTGAAGTTATCACGAGGTGTGTCTACATGTAGCCTTGTACGATCTTCTAGGGATCTGAATCCTTCATCAGTACAGAACTCGATCTGCTAACATTTTTGTTTTAAAGACTGCATTTTGTTATGTCTGAATAGCTGTATCCCCGTGTTTTAATTGTGTCCTTTGCAAACAGGAGCTATTTACGTGGTTTTTAAAAATCTAATCTAATAATTTTTGTCTCTTGAAGGGAGAGTATTTATATTTAAGATTACTGTGCTGTGTTTAGTCACTCAATCATGTCCCACTCTGCGACCCTAAGGACTGTAGCCTGCCAGGCTGCTCTCTTCATGGGGATTCTCCAGGCAAGAATACTGGAGTGGGTTGCCGTGCCCTGCATCAAGGGATCTTCCCAACCCAGCAAACCAAGCCAGATCTCCTGCACTGCAGGTGAATTCTTTACCGTCTGAGCCACCATGGAGGCCCAAGAATACTGGAGTGGGAAGCCTATCCCATTTCAGGTTACCACTAATATAGAAATAGCTTCCCAGGTGGCACTAGTGGTAAAGAACCAGACTGCCAATGCAGATGTTGAGAGACCTGGGTTTGATCCCTGGGTCAGGAAGATCCTCTGAAGCAGGAAATGGCAACCCAGTCCAGCATTCTTGCCAGGGAAATCCCATGGACAGAGAAGCCTGGTGAGGTGTAGTCCACAGGGTCACAAAGAATCGGACACAACTGAACTGACTTAGCACACACGCACTAATGTACAAATTCATTTCTAACCTTGTGCTTTTTTGCTCTGCTTCTAAGCTGTATTTTTTTTCATTTGTCATCTTTTGAGTTCTACCCTTCATTTTCTTCAAATAATTTTTATTCTATTTCTATTCTCTCAGAGCTGCCCTAACTCAATAAGCATATGCAATTCTTACAAATTTAGAATCAATATTTTAATCCCTTCATCTAGATGGTATGACAACTTCTAAATGCTTTGACCTTTAGCTCTAGTATACCTCTTTTCCAATATATTTCTGTCCATCTTCTAGTTCTAGCCTGTTTTTAACACTCACAGACCAGGCATTATTTTTACTTTATGTAATCAGTGTTTGTTTATAATTACCATTTGGTTACAGATGTCTTTTTTTTTTTTTGTCATACATTGATATGAATCAGCCATAGATTTACACGTATTCCCCATCCCGATCCCCCCTCCCACTTCCCTCTCCACCCGATTCCTCTGGGTCTTTCCTAGCCCTTCCTGACTTGCATTTCTGATGTGTGTTTCTATATTTCTTACTGAAGGACAAGTTTTAGATATGCTTAAAGTTGATATACACATCCAATTTTATGTCTCTAAAAAATATATTTTGCCCTTCTTCTGAAAAATAGTTTTGCTTACTGGTATATCACTTTTTCCCTCTTCTTTTAGCCCTTTGACAAAATTTTGTACTCTGCTGTGATTTTTATTGCTTTTACAATGTCTGTAACAAGTGTATCATCTTTTCTTTTTCCCTTCAGTTGCTTTGTAGTTTTTCTACATCGTGTCTAGTTTTACATGCCTACTTGGGCTTCCCCGGCAGCTCAGCTGGTAAAGAATCCACCTGCAATGCAGGAGACCCCGGTTCGATTCCTGGGTTGGGAAAAGCCCCAGGAGAAGTGACAGGCTACCCACTCCAGCATTCTTGGGCTTCCCTGGTGGCTCAGATGGTAAAAGAATCTGCCTGCAGTGCGGGAGACCTGGCCTGAATCCCCTGGTTGAGAAGCTCCCCTGGAGGAGGGCATGGCAACCCACTCCAGTATTCCTGCCTGGAGAACCCCCATGGACAGAGGAGCCTGGCAGGCTATGATCCATGGGGTCGCAAAGAGTCAGATGCGACTAAGCACAGCACAGCACATGCCTACTTATTTATTCTTCTCAAGGTAGAGTCCTTGAATCTGATATCCACCAGAAATTCTAGAAAATCCCAGCCTTTACCTCATCTTTTGTTTCTCCCATTCTCCTTATTCTTTTATTCTGTAATTCTATTAACAAACTTATCTCAACCTTTTTAAAAGGTTCTATTTCTCATTGCTATCAATTCTATCTGTGATTAATCCTTTCTTCAGCTATGTCTAAACTTCTGCTTAAACTATCCAGTAAATTTTTCATTTCAATTATTGGAGTTTTTCTCTATCAACTTTATATGGCTCTATTATAGTCTGATTGGTCATTTTTTAATGCCTTCTATTCTGTAATCTTAGGTATACCTATTTTGTTTAAGCATATTAGACATTTGTCATTTATATTGTGTGAACAGGAATTCTATTGGCAAACTCTGTGATTCTCATTTGTAGTTTGCTGTTTTCACCCATTCACAACAGTGTCTCTTCCATAGTTTTATAATGGATTATAAGCTCATAGTGTTTGAACACAATTTAGTGACTGAACAACAACATTTTAGAAATTTACCACTGCGTGTTCTTGAGGCCTGGGTTTCAAGTGTATTCCTCAAGAAGTGCTTTGTTGTGGTTGTCTCTAGGTGTTTGGGAGACAATTCTCTATGAATGTTCTCACATTTCTCACCATCAGTGTTTCTGAAACAAGAACACTGGTAAACTTTATTAAAGGATAACAGAGGGAACCGTCCTACACTGTCAGTGGGAATGTAAAGGTACAGGCACTATGGAGAACAGTACGGAAGTTGCTTCAAAACTAAAAACAGAGCTACCGTGTTACCCTGCAATCCCACTCCTGGGAATATGTCCAGAAAAAAACAAAATTCAAAAAGATACACACAACCCAAGGTTTATTGCAGCACTATTTACAATAGCCAGGACATGAAAGCAACCTAAACGTTCATCAAAAGAGGAATGCATAGAGAAGATGTGGTACACTTATATAATGAAATTTTATTCAACCATTAAAAGGAAGGAAATTATGCCATTTGCAGAGGTATAGATAGAACTGGAAACTATCACCCAGAATGAAGTAAGTCAGAAAGAGAAAAACAGATATTATATATTAATGGATACATATGGAATCCAGAAAAATGGTACAGACAAACCTATCTGCAAAGCAGAAATAGAGACACAGACGTAGAGAAAAAACAAACCAATACTAAGGGGGAAAGGGGGAGGGATGGACTGGGAGATTGGGATTGGCATACACATGGTCAGTTCAGTTTCTCAGTCATGTCTGACTCTTTGTGATCCCATGGACTGCAGCACGCCAGGCTTCCCTATCCATCACCAACTCCCGGAGCTTGCTCAAATTCATGTCCATCGAGTCGGTGATGCCATCCAACCATCTCATCCTCTGTTGTCCCCTTCTCCTCCTGCCCTCAATCTTTCCTAGCATCAGGGTCTTTTCCAAGGAGTCAGTTCTTCGCATCAGGTGGCCAAAGTATTGGAGTTTCAACTTCAGCATCAGTCCTTCCAATCAATATTCAGGACTGATTTCCTTTAGGATTGACTGGTTTGATCTCCTTGCAGTCCAAGGACTCTCAAGAGTCTTCTCCAACACCACAGTTCAAAAGCATCAATTCTTTGGTACTGAGCTTTCTTTACTGTTTAACTCTCATATCCATACATGACTACTGGAAAAACCATAGCTTTGACTAGATGGACCTTTGTTGGCAAAGTAATGTCTCTGCTTTTTAATATGCTGTCTAGGTTGGTCATGGCTTTTCTTCCAAGGAGCAAGCGTCTTTTAATTTCATGGGTGCAGTCACCATCTGCAGTGGTTTTGGAGCCCAAGAATATAAAGTCTCTCACTGTTTCCACTGTTTCCCCATCTATATGCCATGTAGTGATGGGACCAGATGCCATAATCTTAGTTTTCTGAATGGTGAGTTTTAAGCAAACTTTTTCACTCTTCTCTTTCAAGAGGTTCTTAAGTTCCTCTTCACTTTCTGCCATAAGGGTGGTGTCATCTGCCTATCTAAGGTTATTGATATTGATCCTGGAAATCTTGACTCCAGCTTGTGCTTCATCCAGCCCAGCATTTCACATGATGTACTCTGCACAGAAGTTAAATAAGCAGGGTGACAATGTACAGCCTTGACGTACTCCTTTCCCAATTTGACCAGTCCATTGTTTCATGTCTGATTCTAACTGTTGTTTCTTGACCTGCATACAGATTTCTCAATAGGCAGGTAAGGTGGTCTGGTATTCCCATCTCTGAGTATGCATGTAAGATGAATGTGTCAATGCACTCATCTCACACACATACACACGGTACTATGTATAGAACAGACACCAATGGGAACCTGCTGCATAGCACAGGGAACTCTATACTCAATGCTCTGTGGTGACCTAAATGGGCAGGAAATCTGAGGAGGAGGTGATCCATTTTATACATGTGGCTGATTCACTTTGCTGGACAGCAGAAAACAATACAACATTGTAAAGCAACTATATTCCAATAAAATTTAAAAAAAAATAAAGGACAATAATGAATTCATGGGAAGCTACAGATATCATACTGCTCCAGCGAAATCTGAAGACTTGTCTCCCCCACAGCTGTCTGTTAACATTTCAGAGTATAGGTCTCCCCTGACCCCCAGGGAAGGCTGGGCCCATTACAGCCATCCTGTATAATCTTTAAGTCTCATTATTTTGAGACTCTTCTCCAGGGGATACAACCATACTGTGTGTGTCACCCTTTGGGAAGTCAGCTTAGCGAACCAGTGCTGAGGTGCTTTGTCAGTCATCATCTGTTCTCTGGTCCAGAACCTTCACGTTTCCTTATCAGAGTATCTACAAAATTCTATGGCTGTCTAGCTTGCCTGCTTGCAAGCAGGGTAGAATCTCAGATCCTCCACAATTTCAAACTTAATCTAGCCCAGGACCACTTTAAGCTGAATGACAGAAATAGGTGAATTCTGACTCCAAATTCTTATAAGAGCTAGTTTATGATTGTACTGTGCTTAGTCACTCGGTCATGTCCAACTCTGTGCGACCTCATGGACTGTAGCCCGCCAGACTCCTCTGTCCACGGGGATTCTCCAGGCAAGAATACTGGAGTGAGTTGCCATGCCCTCCTCCAGGGAATCTTCCCAACCCAGGGATTGAACCCAGGTCTCCCACTTTGCAGACGAATTCTTTACCATCTGAGCCACCAGGGAAGCCCAGTTTATGATTAGGAATCTGCAGAAGAGGGTTTTTTCCACCCAGAAGCAGAGCTGAGGAAAAAATTCCTTTACTATCTCTGCGGGTCAGTTATTTTTATTCTTGGCTAACAGAAAGTGTCACCTTTCTCTGATTCCACCTTTATCTTAATGGACTTCAAACTTGTGCAAATCCCAAATTTGCTTGCTCTATCCTGTACTTAACGTATTAAAATGTAATTTCTCAACTATTAAGAATCAGCAGATACCCTTGGAACAATCATCTGGTTCCTGCTTTCTCACAATTTATGGCCTTTAAGAACTTTCCTTACTTTTTTACCAGAGTTGCATGTATAAATACATAAAATGCCTTTCTATATTTTGCCTTTTATATTCTACGTCATTCTGTTCAATGCTTTTCATCATAAATTTTATACTTACTAATATTAAGGTTATGAATGCTGATTTCTTTTGGTTTGAGAATACCTGGCATTCTTTTCCTTTATTGTTAAACTCTGGTAATTTTGTGTTTTTTGTAAACAGCATAGATTTATAATATGTCCTGCCATTTAAACATCACACTGGAAAATTTAATTCATTCACAATTATTGCCACATGTGATGTATTTATTCTATTTTTATATTCATTTATAGTCATACTGGATTGGCAAAAAAGTTCATTCAGGGTTTTCTGTAATATTTTATGAACAAACTTTCTGGCCAACAAAGTAATTTCATCTTGTTCTTTCCCTTCATTTTTTTTCTCGTTTGATCAAACTGTTCATGATTCAATTCTTTGCTCTTTCTCTGGAAATCCTGACACATTTGATTTTGCTAACTACTGACTGCCTGCATACATAATCAGATGTTTAATACCAAAATTACTTGAGATACCAATTATTTTCTCCATATGATGCCACATGTCCTCAACTGTGTCCCACAAAAGCCCATTTTTCCTCTCCTTCCTTCCCCACTTTAGTAAAATATAAAGCTTGTCTCTCCTTTATCTTTCCCTCCTCCTAATTCTGAAATTCTTTTACTTCACTCACACAGTAGGTTTCACAGAGAGTTTATACTTATTAACATTTCCCGTAGAGGCTCTCTCTAGTTTCAGTATTGTTCCCTAGCACTTATGTTCCCTCCTCCATTTATGTTTCACTGATGAACACAACTGGACGCACACGCAGAGTCACACACACATAACGCACTGCTCCCTCTTCTGTCCTAACCATTCCTCAGCCTGAGGTCGACAGGTACATCTATTGTTTGACTGAAGTCTTCAGTCAATTGTTATCTTTAGACCCGACATGTGTGTGATACATTATGGTAGGCATTAAGGCTCTTTCATAAACATTAAAGGTCTCCTCCTCCCAGACATATCTTAGAATATAGTACCCCACTCCCCTTGAACTGAGTCATGGCCACATGACTTGCTTTGGACAATGAAATGCAAATGTCGGTGATGTGCTACTTCTGGCTCATTTCCCTCCCAATAATAGTGATTATGAAAGCATTAAAACAAATCTTCCATTAACCTAAGTTCCTGAGCAGAGTCTCGCACAAACCCATGTAAAACGTACAGCAGGAATATGAAATCAGCTTTCCTTGTGTTAACCCAGGAAGATCTGGAGATTGTTAATATAGCATAGCCCAGACTGTCCTGATTGACAGACACACTCTGAAATCTTTCACAACTCTAATAGCTCTCTTTTTCCTTAACAGGAGAACAAATTTAAGTTTACTCATACAGTCCTTTACTTTGTCATTTGCAAATGTTATTCCTCTTTTTTGATTTTTGTTATGAAACATGAAAAGTTTGGTCTCAGTCTGGTTCTTAGTAAGACATCTGTTTTATTTGTCTGAGAGTGTTTTATTTTCAGTTGTTTTAATTATTGTCTCTTCTCTATTTGTTCTGTTTTTATCTTCTAGAACTTCTAATCCATGTTAAGACACCTACATCCCTTTCCTGTGTCATTTATCCCTTCTCTCATGGTCTCATTCTATATTTTTGCACTGTGCTTTGATGTGTTCCTTGAAATTTATCCTCCAGACTATTAATTGGAACCTCTACAGTGACCATCTTCTAATTATGCAAATGGAAAAACTATGGCATTAGATACCAAAAGTTTTTCCCCAATGTATTTAAATCTCTGTAAGTGTTATTAATTCAAGTTTTAATTACCTCCTCCAAAAACTCTACTGCACTGGCCAGGGGCTTGTTCTGCTTTTTTTTCTCTGGTTTGTCAATCTCCCTTAGATGCATTAATATGTTTCCTCAGCGGCACACTGACAATTTTTTTTCAAGTATTCTAAAAAGCAGGAAAGCTGCAAGCAGAAGAAGGTCAAAGAATCTCTACCCCCCGAGGCCCGTAGTATATAAACGCAGGCTCAATCCTCTCCCGATACATCATTCATGCTTTCTAGTCCCCTACACTCCAGTCTCAAAAGGCAGGAAAGACCCAGCCCACCCATAATCCTTCTCAGCACAAGTGTTCTCTTAGAGTCCAACTTGCACCTAAACCCAGCTGCCCACAGGCCACAGCTGCCATCAGCTTAAGGCAGGATGAAAGTTATGGGGGGCAGATAAGACAGGTATGAGGTTTATGGGTGGGCATCTGATCAAGGGAGAACCATCTTTTTCTCAGTGTCTTCAACTTTCCTTGTCATTCAAGTCTCAGATGAGAAGTCACTGTATTCCAAGAGGCATTCCCTGATCACCCATTCTAAGAAGGCAACTCCCATTCCTCAAAGGCTTTATAACTATGCTATATTATCTGCATTTATCTTGTTTACCTGTGAATGTATCTATGGTTTGATTTTTCTTGAAAAGACTTTATCACAGAATTCAGAACTTTTAAACTTCTTCTTAGATTTCAGAAATTTTACTTAGAATAAACAGACTCATTACGAGCACACGAGCATGAGAGAAGCACACATGCCAGTGTACACCGCGTCAGCCACGGGGTTATCATCTGAGGCCGCCAAGCCACGTCTGAGTAAGTGATGAAGGCCCTGGGAAGGCCGGAGGGCCAGGCAAACAAAGTTTGGTTAAGGTGCTCCTATTGTAACACAATTATTCACACTCAATGAGATGATGAGAATGGAAATCAGTACTATGCTCAGAAAGTTCTATCTGAAATTTCCAACTAGAAGTACATAACGATGCACGGTGGAAGGAAAAATATAACTGTAATTCAACTCATGTGCCTGAATTCGCTGTACCAGCTCAAGGCAAAGACATTTGCACAGCGTGCAAAAGCAGTTCAAGGATAAATAAAATTTCAATTGTATTAAGAAAGGAACAATAGTAAAAAAATAAAATAAAATTATGCTGAATTATCTGAAGTAATTTTCCTGACTAGTGCCTTCAGTTTTGATAACCTTGAATCATAAAGCACTTAACAAAACATTTTTCCAAACAGGCAGTAAAACTTACTTCAGTATTCTGTGTTCAGCATTATAAAATACTAGAAGAGTATTTAATAGGGCTACTTAGTAGCCTGCATTGTTCCCTAGTAGCCCTATTATAGTTCAGCAAAATAATATACTAGAATAGTATTTAATAGGGCTACTTAGTAGCCTGCATTGTTCCCTAGTAGCCCTATTATAGTTCAGCAAAATAATATACTAGAATAGTATTTAATAGGGCTACTTAGTTGATAAATAAGAAAACCATCTAAAAAGACAAGGCAGATCCATAGAAAATAGTGACTGGTATAAGAACAAAAAATAGAAAACTAATTTCTCCCAGTTAATAAGGGTCCTCTCTCAGTGAACTTATATTGTAAAATGTCTTTAGAAACAAAAATTTTATCTAAAATATCTTTTATATTCATTGTAGAACAAGATGAAAAGCCAGCAATTATACCAAACATTGTTTTTAAAGAGCTATAGTTGCTACAGCAACAATTTTTTTTCAAAATTCTTCACCAATATATAATAAATTGAGAATGGAGACACTTTTCTGATGATCATGAAGCATAAACTATAACCCCAATTTGGGGTCCCCCAATTTTCATTGACATATACACATTTTAACTGCAGCATATCTTCTAATTACCTTGATCCGCAGACAAATTCCTTTAGGGTCCACCAAAATAACGTAAGTGTATTTATTTACAAAGTCTGCATGTTCCCAGTTTATGTCACTCACCTCTTTATGCAAACCTAGGAGAACCCCAGGGACAGCAGAGCCTGGTGGGCTGCCGTCTCTGGGATCGCACAGAGTCGGACGCGACTGAAGTGAGTCAGCAGCAGCAGCAGTAACACCACACATTGTTTAGTTGACTTTTGCCACTTGTATTAAAAATGGGAATACTGTGACTCCACTCAAGTATTAATAGACTTTAGCCTCTTTCTATTTCCCAAGCATTTTAGTGGCTTGTCCTGACATTCTTACAGAAAATGCACTTTGAAAAAATGTATTCTCTGTGACTCAACCACAGTGACTTCCTTATTAAAGCCATTACCAAACCAATACTATTAAGGGCAAAAAGAAAGTGTTTAAAATCCAACTCTTAGCAGCACTGTGTTTGGCTTCAAAGTATGCTTAAAGAAACCGAGTCACCCTTATTAATGGGATAACCTAAGCTAGCATGAGGAAAACAACCGTTTTGCTAATTTATCTGCTGCCCCTCAACATTTCTCTCAATGACGTCCAGGTTTTTTCTGACAGATTTAGACACCAAGAAGTCATAAATAAATCAGCTAAGAACCCACACACCGGAAAAGAACAGAAAACCTGAGAGGTGCTACAGCGGCAGGTGCAACACAGGTCTCTACTCCAGACTCCCCAGCATTCAGAAGGCAAAAAGAAAACTGCTGAATGCTGTAAGACCTATCCACCAGATAATCAGGGTATAGCTGTATAGACAAGGTCCATTTCAATAACCATTCACTCAAGTGCAACATGGCTGCCAAATTCTTCCCTCCCAGGCAATACTGTATGAGTAGCAGATAATGAATTATTTGGAAAACCTGTCTCTAATGAGTCCATGATGTAACTCCTATTTAGGGCTTCACTCTTTCTAGAGAAGAGACTGCCTGAGAAATTCTGATGCTAGAACTTGCATGCTCCACCGAGCCAGTGGAGAAGACCTCAAGAGATGGGTCCTGTACCCACTGCCTTCAAGGGCAGGGAGGGGGAGGAGTACTCTTTCCAAGTCACTGTTAAATTAGGCTCCCTGGATTTCCATTTCCTGCAATACGACAGACTGCACACCCTGAAAAACCTGCCTGACTGAAACAGCTAAAACTCTGGCTAAATATTTAAAACATGCTTTTAAAAAGTGTTGCTAAACTGGAAGAAATTGAGAACTTGAGATGACCCCAAGTAAAGTGTGACTCAGTGGTGTGTGTGTTGGTTGCTCAGTCGGGTCCGACTCTTTGCGATCCCATGGACTGTAGCCCGCCAGGCTCCTCTGTCCATGGAATTCCCCAGGCAAGAATATTAGAGTTGGTTGCCATTCCCTTCTCCAGGGCATCTTTCCCACCCAGGGATCAAACCTGGGTCTCCAGCATCACAGGTGGATTCTTTACCCTAGTGAGTGAACATCAAAGCAACTCTCCCCCACCAAGTCTCCAACCAGCTATGAACTAGCTCTTCTGATGGCTGCACAGAGCTTCACAAGGGACACTCAAGCCTGGGGCTCACTCAAAGCAGGTAACTTCACAGACGGCTACCTCATTTCCCTGGAAAATGGGTAATCTCAAAGCTCACTCATCCCGCATTGTAAGGTCACAAAAATATTTTTAAAGAGATGTGGTACTAGTTTCCTAGGGCTCCCCAGGTGGCGCTAGTGGTAAAATACCTGCCTGTCAACGCAGGAGATGAAAGAGACGGGGTTCGATCGCTGGATGGGGAAGATCCCCTGGAGAAGGAAATGGCAACCCACTCCAGTATTTTTGCCTGGAAAATCCCACAGACAGAGGAGCCTGGCAGGCAACACTCCATGGGGTCGCAAAGAGCCAGACACAACTGAGCACATACAGCACACACTAGTTTCTGACTGCTGCCCAACAAGTTACCATAAATGTAGCTGCTTACAATACAAAATTATTATTTCATAAGTCTGGAGGTCATAAATCTAAAATCAACGTATTGCCAGGGCTGAATTCCAAGTGAATTTTTCAAGAGAGAAATTCTTTCCGTGCCCTTTCCAACTTCTAGAGACTGACTGTATTTCTTGGCTCCTACACTTCGACCTGCTTCCATCTCTACATCTCCAACCTTCTAGCTCCAACTCCACCTGAGTTCCTCTCATAAAGATTCCGGTATTTACATCATACCACCATAATGATCCAAGATAATCTCCCATCTGGGTACCTTTAACAAGACCACATCTGCAAAGCTCCTTCTGCCATGTAAGGTGACATTCATAGTTCCCGGGGATGAAGACATGGACGTTTTAAAGTCCCTTGGACTGCAAGGAGATCAAACTAGTCAATCCTAAAGGAAATCAACCCTGACTATTCACTGGAAGGACTGATGCTGAAGTTCCAATATTTGGTCACCTGAAACAAAGAGGCAACTCATTGCGAAAGACCCTTATGCTGGGAAAGACTGAGGGCAGGAGAAGAAGGGGGTGACAGAGGATGAGATGGTCGGATGACATCACTGACTCAATGGACATGAGTTTGAGCAAGCTCCAGGAGATAGTGAAGGACAGAGAAGCTTGGCATGCTGCAGTCTGTGGGGTCACAGAGTCGGACACAACAACATAGTTCCCAGGGATGAAAACACAGACAGCTGAGGGGTAATTATCCTCTCTACTGCAAGGTACCCAAGGGGACGTTTGTCATTTTGTTGAGTTAAGGAAAAATAAGTTTCCTTTGAGGTTTACTCTTCTCAATGGTTTGCAGCTTGAATTCACTCTATTGATGTAGTCCAAAATATCTCAGGGAGGTCAACTGAAAGTGGTCATGGATAGGTAGTGGCTACAACTGACTGGAAGGAGAGAATGTACATCCTGTCTGGAGCATGGACCCTCACCCCACACTCCAAAATCATTAGTCTAGGAAACATCTGAGAAAAATGAGCAGCTCACACACAAGTCCCAACATAAGGAAATGAAGAGTCAGAAAAAGAAACAACATCCAGCAAAAATCAGAAAAATTTCAAAATATAAAATCACATTTAGTATGTTAAATATTTACTTTGTTTTAAAAATAAAAATCACAGAGATATGAATAAGGAATAAAGGACCATAAAGAATACTCTAGCAGATCTTTGAAGAACTTTAGAAATAAAAAAGACAAAGTTTAAAACACAAGATGGATTAAATAGTAAATTAGAATTGGGAAAAAACAGTAAAGTAGAAAAAAAATCCAAAAATATTACACAGAAAGCAGCTGAAAGATACAAAAAATAACAAAAGTAATTCAGAGACAAGATGAATAGACTAGTAAGTTCTAAAAGTCATTTAACTGGAGTTTCAGAAAAAGTAAATAGAATGGAAAAGAATATACAAAGATGTTGGCTGAGGACTTTCTAGGTTTCATGACAAAAATAAATCCTCATGTTAATAATAAATGTTAAAAGAATAAATTAAAAATAAATCTATAACTAGATGCACAACAGTGAAACTGAAGAGCATTAGAGAAAAAGAAAGTATCTTAAAAATAGTAACAGTGGGATAAAAAAGACCATCTTCCAAATAATGGCCATTTGACTGATGGCCGACTCCTCCAAAATAAGACGTAGAGCCGTAAAATTCAATTTTAATGTGCTAAGAACTGTGGTGTTGGAGAAGACTATTGAGAGTCCCTTGGACTGCAAGGAGATCCAACCAGTCCATCCTAAAGGAGATCAGTCCTGGGTGTTCACTGGAAGGACTGATGCTGAAGCTGAAACCCCAATACTGTGGCCGCCTCATGTGAAGAATTGCCTCATTGGAAAAGACCCTGATGCTGGGAGGGATTGGGTGCAGGAGGAGAAGGAGACGACAGAGGATGAGATGGCTGGATGGCATCACTGACTCGATGGACATGAGTTTGAGTAAACTCCGAGAGTTGGTGATGGACAGGGAGGCCTGGCATGCTGCAACTCATGGGGTCGCAAAGAGTCGGGCACGACTGAGCGACTGAACTGAACTGAACTGAAGATCAGTACCAACCTAGAGTTGCATAAGCAATGAAATTAATCTTCAAAAATAAGAGCCAAAATAGGCATTTTCAGAAAAATTAGAACAATTTACCACCAACAGATCCTTACTCAAGAACTTGTAAAGGATACATTTTGTGAAGAAGGACTATGAGCCCAGATAGAACACTTTAAGTATAAGGGGCAATGCTGCCATGAACACTGGGGAGCATAGACCGTTTCAAATTAGTGCTTTTCTCTCTGATATGTATTCAAGAGTAGAACTGCTGGGTCTTATTCTATGACCCATATATTTAACATACTAAACGTGATTTTCTATTTTGAGATTTACCATAGCTGATAACTCTGTTTTCAGTTTTTTGAGAAACCTCGATACTGTTTTCCACAGTGACTGCACCAATTTACAGTTCCACCAACACTTACAAGGGTTCTCTTTTCCCCACATTCTTGCCAGCATTTGTTCTTTGTGTTCTTTTTAATGATATCTCATTTACAGGTGTGAGGTGATATCTCACTGTGGTTTTGATTTGCATTTCCCTGGTGATTAGCAATGTTGAACATCTTTTCATATGCCTGTTGGCCACCTGCATCTCCTCTTTGACAAAATGTCTATTCAGTTCTTCTGCCCATTTTTTAATCAGGTTGTTTGTTTTCTTGATGCTGAGTTATATGAGCTGTTTATATCTGTTGGATATTAATCTCTTATTGGTCCTATAACTTGTAGCATTTCTTCACATTCATAAGGTTTTCTTTACATTTTGAGGTTTCCTTTGTTGTGCAAAAGCTTTTAAGTGTAATTAGGTTCCATTTGTTTATTTTTGCTTTTATTTGCTTTGCTTTAGGCAAAGGATCCAAAAACAAGAATTACAGAATTTATTTTATAAATAAAATTTGTTTTAAATTATAGATTCAAAATAAATAATAAAACATGTTTTCTTCTATGAGTTTTATTATAGTATCTGGTCTTACATTTAGGTTTTTAATCCATTTTGAGCTTATTTTTGTATATGGTGTTAGGAAATGCTCTAATTTGATTCTTTCACATGTTGCTGTCCAGTTTTTTCCCACCATTTATTTAAGAGACTCTTTTCCCCATTGTATATTCTTGTCTCAAGATAAAGATGCACTCGATAAACACCAAACAAAAGAAACTTGTTACGTGATACTCAGTTCAGTTCAGTCACTCAGTCATGTCCGACTCTTCGCAACCCCATGGACTGTAGCACGCCAGGCCTCCCTGTCCATCACCAGCTCCCGGAGTCCACTCAAATTCATGTCCATTGAGTTGGTGATGAGTAGGTGATATTAGTATCAGACAATATAGACGTCAGGACCAAAAACACTGTCAGAGCTAAAGAGGCACCACATGACTATGACAAATTCATGGCCACGTTGCCACCTCTGCCTTCTCATGGCTTGACTGTCACAACAAAGTTATTCACCACGTCCCACTGCTATTGGCAGTTCAGTCACACACAATTGCCAACACGCTCCAGGGTTTGGGAGGATTCCCTAACGATTTGTTGACAGAGCCACAGGTTTTCATTTCTTCTCTTTATTAGTCACTTCGGTTCATAAGAGGGCTTCCCTGGTGGCTCAGAGGGTAAAGCATCTGCCGACAATGTGGGAGACCTGGGTTCGATCCCTGAGTCGGAAAGATCCCCTGGAGAAGGAAATGGCAACCCACTCCAGTATTCTTGCCTGGAGAATCCCATGGACGGAAGAGCCTGGTGCAGGTTACAGGCCATGGGGTCACAAAGAGTCAGACACGACTGAGCGACTTCACTTTCACTTTAGGATCTTAAGAGGACTTGGGGAAAGTTTTAAAATTAAGTTGTCATTGTATTCTTGTGTTCTCATTGAAGTTGTATTTACTTTGAAATTACTGGTTTCCTACCTCACTGTCAGATCAGCTTTCCCAGTAGTTTGTAGCGTTTTATTTGCCCCTCACCACATGTCTGTCTTGTAGCATGAGGGCGGCACACCCATCTCCATGAGCTGCACCCGTGGTTAGAATATACTCCCTGGGCTGAGGCTAGAACAGTCCCTGAAAGTCAGGGATCCTATTCAATCAGGGGTCTTTACTCCACAGTTAATGGGCTTGCCAAACATGGACACATTACGCTCTGCTCTTCATAAAGTAATCAGCTAAAAGTGAATTCAAATCCAACAACCAGAAACTCTGTTTATAGTTTCAATAAAGAGGAAAAATGTTTTGTGAAGATGCCAGCAATTATCTTGTCTCTTTTACTTTAATGCAAGTAGCCCAGCCTGGGCAGTTAAAGCAATAAAGGGAAATGAATAAACCCCTGTCCTATTATTATCTTTCAGATCCTATAGATCTGTGAAAGTTGTCTGGGTGCAGGGGAAATGTCCGTAAAATAACTCTAGGAGGAAATGTTAATGCCCCAGAAGTGTCGGGAGGCTCTGGAGCCATTTGATTCCTCTGGTGCTTGCTGTGTCAATCACATCACCCAGTTAACAGAAGGCTCGATGTGCTTTCCACATGTGACTAAGTAGAAAATTCTAATTTAACTTTTAGAATTAGGCTGATTGACAGCTTTTCTAGGATTCAGTTCAGTTCAGTCACTCAGTCGTGTCCAACTCTTTGTGACCCCATGGACTGCAGCACGCCAGTCTAGGATTATACCTATGTAAACAACTATTCTTTCACTTCATGAGGATGAGTATTCTAGATAACCAGGACGGGGATTGATATAAATTAATCTGTTCTAACAAAAAGTAGACCAGTAGCCGTCTGGGAACAGGGGCAGGACAGAGAGGCCGTGGGAAGGATGACAGTGAGACACTAGGAAACTCAAGGGTGATGCGTATGTTCATTTTCTTGGTTGTGTTAACGGTTTCAAAGACGTACCTACACTAAAACTTTTCAAACTGTGTACTTTAAATGTGTGCAATTTATTGCATGTCAATTATATCTCAATAAAGCAATTTAAAAGAAAAGCAATGGTGGTTAGAAATGCACCACTTTGTAACCCCAAATGAAACGACATCAGTCAGTCAGCATCAGTGAAGGCTGTCAGCACTTGGCATGACTCCATCTCAGTATCACTCAAGGCAGGACACCCAGAAGTTCCGGCATCTTTGTGAAATACCCAGGGACCCCTTTGAATATTCCTTGCCAAAAATTTGAACCTAAATATAATCAAGCCTTGGATCTGGAGCTAACTTTCACTTCCAGAAGTGGCAGAACAAGTTAAGTGAAACAGGGAAGCAAACAGACAAATCCAGGCTGTGGAACCTTCTACAAGACAAGTGACCCAGTTTCTGCACAAATCAATGCAGGGGAAGAAGGGGACTGAGGACGAGAAGGGCCTGCTGTAGAGTGAACAAACAAGAAGGCTTAAAGCATTTAACTAAATGCAACTGCTAGGATTTATATTGAGATAATATTTCTGCAATCTTCAGGACCACTAGAACCATTTGATTATGGACTAGGTATTAGATAACACAAAGTTACTGCCAGTTTTGTTAGGCATACCACGTACTACATGGCATGTAAGGAGATCTCCTGGGAGTTCCTTGGTGGCCCAGCAGTTAGGATTCTGGACTAGCACTGCCATGGCCAGGGTACAATCCCTAGTCAGGCGGGGGAAAAAAAAAATAGAGAAGAAAATGTGTTTAGATTTATTTTTAAAGACATAGGTATAAATAGCATGATGTGAGATTTTCTTTAATATACTTCAAAGATTAAAAGAAAACCAACACAAAAAAGTAGATAAAATAAATGTGGCAAAATCCCGATGATCAAATCTGATCACCTGTCCCCGTTGGCTGTTGGGCATGTGTTGCTCTTTACACTAAAGTTATTATTGTGTATGTTTCAAATATTCAAAAAAGTCTAATGAAGTCAATTTCATGAAACTGAGAATTCGCCACTATTATGAAATTATCTGTGTTCTTAAAGAATACATAGCCACCTAGATTGCTATACAGAAATTCTGACAGATACAACTTACAAGTAAACTGCCATTACCACAGATAGTTGATGCGCTGATCTGAGACTACGTCCTAGTGTGATCACAGGAGTAGATACGGAGCTTTAAAAGCTCAACAATCATTGTCTATAATGATCATAGAAGCCTACTATTCAACAAAGGTATTCTCATGCATGTCAATAACAACACTGGCTCCCAACTTTTAACTCCTATTGCATGCCAGGCACTGTACTGGGCATTTACATATATTATTTCTAATTCTTCCTGCAATCTTAAAAGACTGCTATTCTTATCATCACTTTACAGGGGAGAAAACAGGTTTGGAAAGTAACTTGCCCAAAGGCACATTTCACCTGGGGGTCTTTCTGAATATTAAAATCAGGGTCTTTCCACTTTCCACAGCATAATAACTGTGCCAAACTTTATTACCTAGAAATGCACATGTTCTGATTATGTAGATTCTAATACGATTCTTGCCAAATAAACAAACCAAGATGACTCCTAAGTAGAAGGCTGTAAAAAGCTCAGTAGACTTTGATCCATTTTCAAATCTGTCCAAATGGTCAGTGCAGTATTGTGTGGTGTCCTGTCCCCGGTACTTCCTGGATTCAAACTCCAGTTCTGCCACTTACAACCTGAGTGACCTCTGGCAACTGAACTCCTCTGGGCCTCAGTTTTGACATGACCAAAACGTGACAGAAATACCCACAAGGATAATTGATGAAAAACTCCTAATTTAGCACCTAGGACATAGTTGGATTCTAAATGTAAGCACTCTTCTCTTGCCCACTTTTTATGCTTTGTGCATAGAGAAAAACTCCAAATATAACTTTCTTTGAATGCTAACCCTCATTGCCGCTAGCAAAAAGAACCATCTATCGCCCAATATATTGCTTTTCTTAGCCCAAGGCAAGGTTGCCCTGAATCTTTCCATATAAAATTCTGTGTTTTAACTTAAACATGATACATAAGTCAGGACTGTACTGCCATTCTCAAGAGTGGCTGGCAGTGGGCAGCAGAATTTACCTTCAATGCAATGTCACTTAAAAAGCTGCTTTAGGAGAAACTGCTTCATGTGCAGCGTTTGCTAATGGGGAAGGGTAGAGGGCAAGATGCAAACTCTTGGGCTCAATCAGATAAACTCTGCTGCTACTGCTAAGAGTTAAAATAGCCTTGACAGGTGGGGGAAAAAAAGCTGACAATCATTTGGAGGAAGACTTTAAATTAAAGGCTTTTTATTATGCTATAGCTTATGTACCACTGAGTTTTCATATCTAAAATTTTAACCTATACACACTTTTCCAAAGACCTCTAGATGTTTTGTGAGTTAACATTTAGATCAATATCCATCCATGGGAAAAACACCCTGAGGATAAAGACTACTTTGAGTGACAGGTCCAAAAATAAAGTTAATATATATCCTTAAAGAAACATATCTGTGAGCTTTATTTACTAGTAACTCATATGATATAATACTCGATTTGGCCCAAAAGTTAAAAGTATATTACTTTAAATCTAGGACATCTACCTCTCTCATCTCTGAAGAAGTACTCATGTTCAAATGATACCAAATTTTCTACTTTTAATTAGCTGCCATCTTGATGTCAACCTCCAGACAGCATGAAAGAGATCAGCTCCCAGGAAACTGAGCAGGACAAAAATCAAGGCATCTGAAACACAAAAATGCCACCTTCTTGACTTTTGAAATCCCAGTCCTTACTGTCATATAAGAATGGGAGGCAGAAGCAGATGAAAGACAATTACTAACACCCCTTCCACTCTCAAGAAAGGCTCTTCATTTTCACAGCTAACCTGAGGTTTGGCTTGGGAGAATTAAGACCAGAGATACACACTGAGTAAATCTTACAAGCTCTTTAAGGGGTACTCGAGAGACCCAGATATGTTATACACCTCCAACAGCTACCGGTATTTATATTTGAAGTCATTACTCACCAGGGATTGAGACAAATCAAGAAGACAGGAAAATGTTTTGAATTGTAGACACTGGGTAGGATAAAACATTTGCATGCTATGTGGACGGATACCCCAGAGTAAACTGAAAGCCCTGTGGATTTTTGTAGACCTGGAAAATAAGAAAATAATCCCATGGACCTTAGTTATACAGAATAGAAACTGATATAAAACCAAGACAATGGTATACAAATCACATGAATAAATGTGTTAAGGGAAAATATTATAAACCTTATTAGATGGAGAAGGGGAGCACTTTAAAACTACCATCATGACAAAGAATTACTCTCAAAAATATACAAGCAACTCCTACAGCTCAATTACAGAAAAATAAGCGACCCAATCAAAAAATGGGCCAAAGAACTAAACAGACATTTCCCCAAAGAAGACATACAAATGGCTAAGAAACACATGAAAAGATGCTCAGCATCACTCAATATCAGGAAAATCCAAATCAAAACCACAATGAGGTACCATCTCACGCCAGTCAGAATGGCTACTATCCAAAAGTCTACAAACAATAAATGCTGGAGAGGGTGTGGAGAAAAAGGAACCCTCTTACACTGTTGGTGGGAATGCAAACTAGTACAGCCACTATGGAGAACAGTGTGGAGATTCCTTAAAAAACTGGAAATAGAACTGCTATATGACCCAGCAATCCCACTGCTGGGCATACACACTGAGGAAACCAGATCTGAAAGAGACACGTGCACCCCAATGTTCATCACAGCACTGTTTACAATAGCTAGGACATGGAAGCAACCTAGATGTCCATCGGCAGATAAATGGATAAGAAAGCTGTGGTACATATATACAATGGAATATTACTCAGCTATTAAAAAGAATGCATTTGAATCAGTTCTAATGAGGTGGATGAAACTGGAGCCTGTTACACAGAGTGAAGTAAGTCAGAAAGAAAAACACCAATATGAACGCATATATATGGAATTTAGAAAGATGGTAACGATGACCCTATATGTGAGACAGTAAAAGAGACACAGGTGTAAAGAACAGATTTTTGGACTCTGTGGGAGACGGTGAAGGTGGGATGATTTGAGAGAATAGTATTGAAACATGAATATTATCATTTATGAAACAGATCACCAGTCCAGGTTCGATGCATGAGACAGGGTGCTCAGGGCTGGTGCACCGGGATGACCCTGAGGGATGGGATGGGGAAGGGGGTTCAGGATGGGGGACACATGTACACCCATGGCTGATTCATGTAAATGTATGGCAAAAACCACCACAATATTGTAAAGTAACTAGCCTCCAATTAAAATAAATAAATTTTTTAAAAAAACTACTATCATTTGTTCATCACTGAAATAGTGGTTGTCAACTTCTACATATGTAAAAAAAAATCATAATGGGCAATGTGTATGTGTGTCTGTCTGCACGTGCACGCATGCACACACTCAGTTGTGTCTGACTTTTTGTGACTGCATGGACTATAGCCCACCAAGCTACTCTGTCCATGAGATTTCCCAGGCAAGAATACTGAAGCAGTTGCTATGTTCTTCTCCAGGGGATCTTTCTGACCCAGGGATCAAACCTGTGTCTCTTGGGTCTCCTGCATTGGCAAGCCAAATGGGTGATGGGTGGTTATTAAAGATTTTGACGCTAAGAAGTCAGCCTCCACAGCTCTGACTTAACATGCCTTGGAAAGGACCCTGGGAATCTGAGTTCTTTGTAAGCACTCCAAGTAATTACAATACACATGGTCTGAGAGCTGTGTTTTGAGAAATATTTCAATAAAGGAGAAAAAAAAAAACAAAAACGCAAACTTGACTCTCAGAAACTAGAAAACCAGATAAAATCTATTAATTTCAAATACACATGGAAAGGCTGCCACAGCAGTGAAGATCAAAGCGCCGAGTCTCAGGAAGCGAAGTGGGGAGCAGAGGCAGAGCTCAGAGCAAGCCGGCACAGGCTGCATCTCGGCGCTGATGACACATGGTCCCTTTTCTGAAAAGGAAGAGCAGCGTGCACAGGTAAGCAGCAGGAGCTTGCTGAACTGATATGGCCCTGAGCAGAAAGAGGACAGAGCCCCTTAATGAGACAGATCTGCAAGGAGGGCTGGCTGCCAGGAGGAAAAGAGACTTTGAAAAGGGGGCTTTATTAGGCAGCGAAAACTGCCTATTTACACTGACTTGCAAATAGTAAAAAGTCTAAGCAAACTCACACACACACAGATGTTGGATGAAAAAATTCATCTAATCTAGAACAGGGGCTTGAGCTCTCCCCCCTTTAATCATTCTGCAACCTCTATTCCAGAAAACAGTCACCTCCTTCAAAGAAGAATGATTAGGAAGCAAATCGGGATGTTTCTAAAGGTACTTTAAGAAAAAAGAAAGAAGAAAAACAAGACACAGCTCTCACTTAGGATCCTTTGGCCATGAAGTTTTCATGAAGATGAAAACTGCCACCAAACCTCTTACTATGAACTTTTAAATCTTAGGAGAGCAACTGCCTCTATGAAACAAGGGCACAGTGCAGAGTGAAAGAGCTCAGGGCACAGATGGAGGAAAAATTAGGAGGAGATGAACATGACCAACAGGGTTTGAGAATGAGGGAAAGAGGGTCCAGGCAGGTAACAGAACCACCAGAGAAGTCAAAGCAAGATTAAGAGAATCTTAAGGAGAATGGACACAACTGAAAATACAGAAAGAGATACAAAGAGTAAAAATGAGAAACTAAATAAAATGAAATGCAATTAAATGTGTTTTTAAAAACTAGAAGTAAAATGATAGTTACTAAGGGATGACATAGGCGTAACTTTCTACCCAAAGGAGTAGGGGGGCAGAATACTAGGCAGGCAAGAACACTTAGAGCCATAACTTAAGGAAGAATGTTTGTCGACAGAGGAGTGGATAAAGAAGATGTGGTGCATATATATAAAGTGGAATACTACTCAGCCATAAAAAAGAATGAAATAATGTCATTTGCAGCAACATGAATTATCATAATAAGTGAAATGACTCAGACATGGAAAAACAAATATCATTGGTATCACTTATGTGTAGAATCTAAAAAAATGATACAAATGAACTTAATTACAAAATAGAAAGAGACTCACAAACGTAAGAAGTAACCAGAGGGGCCGGTGGGAGTCAGATTGGGAGTTTGGAATTGTGATATACACACTGCTATATATAAAATGAATAACCAACAATGAACTACTGTCAAGAGAATGCTGCTCAATATTTTGCAATAATCTAAATGAGAAAAGAACTTGAAAGAGAAAAGAAACATGTGTGTATAACTGAATCACAAGGCTGCACACCTGAAACTAACATTGTTAACCAACTCTGCTCCAATATAAACTAAAAAAATTTTTAAAGAATTCCTGAATGAAAAACATGAAGGTATACTGAAAGAGTACATCATGCCCCCCCAAAAAACTAACTTAGAGTAGCAAATATCAGAAACAGTCTCAAGTTAGTGTACCTTAAATATAATAAATAATTTGTATCACCAAGAAAACAAGGTCAAGTTATAAAATAATAATAAAATCAAGCTGGCCTCTGTCTTCTCCAGATATATCCAACCTTAGAAGACTATTCACACAAATTCCTGAAGCATCGTAGCGTGAATCAAGAATTTTATACCTAGCCATATTTGTTGTGATTTTTTGTTTGCCTATCCTAAATAAACAACTCATTTTACAAGTAGTTTTGGAAAATTACATTTGTATTTTTAAAGAGGATTCCCAAAATTAAGTAAGCTTGTCAAAGCCTGGATCCCACATAAGCAAGGAAGCTTACTATGAGAAACTCTACATTTTTTTTTTGTTGTTAAAATATAGTTGATTTACAATGTTGTGTTATTTCCTAGCATACAGCAAAGTGATTCAGTTATACACACATCTGTTCTTTTTCATATTCTTCTCCATGATAGTTTATTACAGGATACTGGGTATAGTAGCTGTGCTATACAGGAGGACCTGTTGTTTAGCTGTTTATTTTTTATACAGTAGTTTGTGTCTGCTGATTCTAAACTCCTTATTTATCCTTCCCCCATCCCCTTTCCTCTTTGGTAAATGTAAATTTGTTTTCTGTGTCTGTGAGTCTGGAGAAACACTGCATTTAAACATCTGCCAAAGTACATACCAGCTGCCACTGCCAGCATGATGGTCTTCATTCCGGCCGCCAGAGGTCTAGAGAATGCTTCTCATTGGCAGAACCAAAACAGAACCCTGCTGGCATAAGTACCTGGGCACACAGTTTTCTAAAATACACGGGCTAGCATAGAAAGGAGCAAAAATGGTACAGAATGGATGAGGAGAGCCCAGAAGAATGAGGTCAACTACTCAGAAAAACATCACATGCCTAAAGACGTTTTCTTCTTCTTACTATCTTTTTTTTTTTCTTTTCATTTATTTTTATTAGTTGGAGGCTAATTACTTCACAACATTGCAGTGGGTTTTGTCATACATTGACATGAATCAGCCATGGAGTTACATGTATTCCCCATCCCGATCCCCCCTCCCACCTCCCTCTCCACCCGATTCCTCTGGGTCTTCCCAGTGCACCAGGCCCGAGCACTTGTCTCATGCATCCAACCTGGGCTGGTGATCTGTTTCCCTATAGATAATATACATGCTGTTCTCTCAAAACATCCCACCCTCACCTTCTCCCACAGTCCAAAAGTCTGTTCTGTACTTCTGTGTCTCTTTTTCTGTTCATCTGTGTCTCTTTTTCTGTTTTGCATATAGGGTTATCGTTACCATCTTTCTAAATTCCATATATATGTGTTAGTATGCTGTAATGTTCTTTATCTTTCTGGCTTACTTCATTCTGTATAATGGGCTCCAGTTTCATCCATCTCATTAGAACTGATTCAAATGAATTCTTTTTAACGGCTGAGTAATATTCCATGGTGTTTATGTACCACAGCTTCCTTATCCATTCGTCTGCTGATGGGCATCTAGGTTGCTTCCATGTCCTGGCTATTATAAACAGTGCTGTGATGAACATTGGGGTGCACGTGTCTCTTTCAATTCTGGTTTCCTCAGTGTATATGCCCAGGAGTGGTATTGCTGGGTCATATGGCAGTTCTATTTCCAGTTTTTTATCTTCTTCTTACTATCTTATAATCAAAATAGTGTAATTAAATGATTATAAATTAGTGTAATTACATCTTCTAAATTATAGGTCACCAAATTCTCCAACTCATAAATTTATGTTTAAGATTCATTGCAAATAACCAGAAAAAAGCAATAAAAAAAAAATATCAGTGACACCTTAATCATAAGAACTAGGGGCATGTAATGGTAACAATGATCAAGTATACACAGAAGGGTGTTATCACATAGCAACTTTCCCACAGCTATTACTTTCTCCCAAACACCAAGTGAAATGTCAGGTAAAACCCAAAACTGTCTGGGTTACTCCTGAATAAGAAGTCACAGCTAATGCCAAGAAGAATTCCCAGGTCAGTATTTACTGGGC
The DNA here is from genome assembly GCF_019320065.1 of Cervus canadensis. Taxonomy (NCBI): domain Eukaryota; kingdom Metazoa; phylum Chordata; class Mammalia; order Artiodactyla; family Cervidae; genus Cervus; species Cervus canadensis. Next base: position 66,338,639 of record NC_057398.1, on the reverse strand, counting down.
TGGCCAAAAAGTTCGTTTGATTTTAGGTAAAAATGAGACACTTTTTTTTTTCATTTTCACAAAGAACTTTATTGAACATATTAACCGAACAAACTTTTTGGCCAACCCAATACATTTTCCAGTCTCATGTAAGAGCCAAAACAGTCAACTTCATTTAAAAATATCTTTCTTTCCAAACCTGCCTGACTGCCTCCATTTTAAGCCAGAAGCCAACAACAGCCAAGGGAAGGACAAGGTCACGTCTTCCTTTCCAGGGGCTGGGCTTCTTCGTCACAACTGAGAGTCACCAATGGCTTCTGACGCTCTGGGGTTAGCATGGTGGCAGGAGAGGGCCAAGTGGGGTGCAGGACGGTTCTTGCCTGGTATCATCATGACCCAGAAGCGGCTTCTGGGCTTAGGTGGTTCCTAGATCTGACATCCTCTCTAGGAGTACATTGGGAATTCTTTGGCAACCTTCTCCTCACATGGATTCACACACCTGCTTATTCATTAATACAAGCTATGTCCCTCTAGCCAGGTGCTTATGATGTCATCCTGCTCTACAACCTTCCTCTCAAAGACAGTCCTCTCAGATGGCATCCTTTTTAAAATGCCGCTAAGCCAACAGAGTTCCAAAGAATAGCAAGGAAGGATAAGAAAGCCTTCCTCAGTGGTCAATGCAAAGAAATAGAGGAAAACAATAGAATGGGAAAGACTAGAGATGTCTTCAAGAAAATTAGAGATACCAAGGGGACACTTCATGCAAAGATGGGCTCAATAAAGGACAGAAATGGTATGGACCTAACAGAAGCAGAAAATATTAAGAAGAGGTGGCAAGAATACACAGAAGAACTGTACAAAAAAAGATCTTCACGACCCAGACAATCATGATGGTGTGATCACTTACCTAGAGCCAGACATCCTGGAATGTGAAGTCAAGTGGGCCTTAGGAAGCATCACTACAAACAAAGCTAGTGAAGGTGATGGAATTCCAGTTGAGCTATTTCAAATCCTAAAAGATGATGTTGTGAAAGTGCTGCACTCAATATGCCAGGAAATTTGGAAAACTCAGCAGTGGCCACAGGACTGGAAAAGGTCAGTTTTCATTCCAATCCCAAAGAAAGGTAATCCCAAAGAATGCTCAAACGACTGCACAATTGCACTCATCTCACACGCCAGTAAAGTAATGCTCAAAATTCTCCAAGCCAGGCTTCAGCAATATGTGAACCGTGAACTTCCAGATGTTCAAGCTAGTTTCAGAAAAGGCAGAGGAACCAGAGATCAAATTGCGAACATCTGCTGGATCACTGAAAAAGCAAGGGAGTTCCTGGAAAACATCTATTTCTGCTTTATTGACTATGCCAAAGCCTTTGACTGTGTGGATCACAATAAACTGTGGAAAATTCTGAAAGAGATGGGACTACCAGACCACCTGACCTGCCTCTTGAGAAACCTGTATACAGGTCAGGAAGCAAGAGTTAGAACTGGCCATGGAACAACAGGCTGGTTCCAAATAGGAAAAGGAATACGTCAAGGCTGTATATTGTCACTCTGCTTATTTAACTTATATGCAAAGTACATCATGAGAAATGCTGGGCTGGAGGAAGCACCAGCTGGAATCAAGATTGCTGGGAGAAATATCAGTAACCTCAGATATGCAAATGACACCACCCTTATGGCAGAAAGTGAAGAAGAATTAAAGAGCCTCTTGATAAAAGTGAGAGGAGAGTTAAAAAGTTGGTTTCAAGCTCAACATTCAGAAAACTAAGATCATGGCATCTGGTCCCATCACTTCATGGCAAATAGATGGGGAAACAGTGGCTGACTTTATTTTTCTGGGCTCCAAAATCACTGCAGATGGTGATTGCAGCCATGAAATTAAACGACGCTTACTCCTTGGAAGGAAGTTATGACCAACCTAGACAGCATATTAAAAAGCAGAGACATTACTTTGCAAACAAAGGTCCGTCTAGTCAGGGCTGTGGTTTTTCCAGTGGTCATGTATGGATGTGAGAGTTGGACTGTGAAAAAAACTGAGCGCCAAACAATTGATGCTTTTGAACTGTGGTGTTGGAGAAGACTCTTGAGAGTCCCTTGGACTGCAAGGAGATCCAACCAGTCCATTCTAAAGGAGATCAGTCCTGGGTGTTCATTGGAAGGACTGATGCTGAAGCTGAAACTCCAATACTTTGGCCACCTGATGCAGACAGCTGACTCATTGGAAAAGACTCTGATGCTGGGAAAGACAGGCTTTGTAGAGGAGTGGATCTGAGCCTTTCTTATTAAAGTGCCTTCATATTCTGACACAGAAGTCTCAGACTTTTGTGGAGACAGATTTTCTGAAGGCTGTATTTGTACGATTCCAAACACTAAGATTTTTAGTTGGTGGGAATGAGGCAGGAAAGGTGCTTAAGAAGGAAGATCATTAACCACAAGTAGCATAGGGATTCGGGGTACTGGGGCCCACTGGGGAGATGGAAGAGGTCTCCCACGTGACAGCAGCATGCAGTTGGGATAGGACCTTCAGAAGAATTCAGATGTCTGCCCCACAGCTGGACAGCAGCTTCCCAGAGATCCTCCATGATCAGCAAGTTACCCAGCAGTGCCAGGACCAGTTACATAAGATCAGCCCTGTCTCCCAATTTTCCCTCTCCTCATCCAGCCTACATCCTCCACCACACACACAGGATATTACGACTAGAAGCAAGATGTGCAAAACATGTTCCTAAGCAGGCAATACTCATCTCCCAACCTCTAGATGCCAAAACTGGGGGAGAAATGAAATGGATCATGTCATCAGTCCTGGGTGTTCATTGGAAGGACTGATGTTGAAGCTAAAACTCAAATACTTTGGCACCTGATGCAAAGAACTGACTCACTGGAAAAGACCCTGATGCTGGGAAAGACTGAGGGCAGGAGGAGAAGGGGACGACAGAGGATGAGATGGTTGGATGGCATCACCAACTCAATGGACATGAGTTTGGGTAAACTCCGGGAATTGGTGATGGACAGGGAGGCCTGGCGTGCTGCGGTTCATGAGGTCGCAAAGAATCAGACACGACTGAGCAACTGAACTGAACTGAACTGAGGTCCCCCTACCAGAGAGGAAATAAGACACAGACCAGTTACGTTCCAGGTACCGTTGTCAGTGCCTGACACGTCTTACTTTCATCCTCGGTGACTATAAGGTAGATCCAAGTGTCCTTACATATAGGACAGGAAATTGAGGGCAGAGAGTTTAGTCTACACACAGCTACTGCCAAAAATAATTTATAGTTCTGCCTCAGAAGTCCATGTTCCTAAGCCCCACCATCTACTAAAGAAAAAGGCAAGTTCTAAACAGGCAAGACTGGACTTTAACTACTTTAAAAGTAGTTGGGGAAGCAAGGAGACCTGCCTGATATGTCCATACAAAATAAGAGAGGGAGATTTGATGTAGGCAATTAGGGGCTGTGAATGAACAAGAATAAAATCTCATCCTGAACAAGGCTATCCAGAAAAAGTCACATCTCAGCCTAGACCTTCCCACCTTCTACCTTGCTCTGGTCATTGCCACAGCCGCAGTCTGATTTTGGAGCTGCTGACTGTGGTCATAAACCTGCTGGGTCACACCCGCCTCCGCGGTGCCACGTGTGTGTCTGATCTCTACCTGCAGCCTCTTCTCAGGTCCCTTTTCACTCTGACACTCCCATCCCAGCTTCATCTCTTAAATCCTGCCACCTCGCCTAGATGCCACCTGACTGCCTGTCCCCTTTTTCTGCATTCTCTCTCTTCCTGCTGGTATTTTTAGACCCCTCCTCCCTCCTAAATTATCCTATCACCTCATCTTCTTGATCCTATCATCTTCTATCTCCAACTTCCTCTCCTTTTCGATGCTAAGAATGCTGGATTTACTGAACTTCAGTGTATACCATAAAAAACTAGAGAATGAGAAGGTGAGACAATTTGGAGGTCAGAAGGGAGGACTCGACCTAAATCCCAGCTCTGAAATTCAGCAGGATTTGTGAGCAGTACACAAGAGCCCGCAGACCTCTCCTAAGACCCAGTACATCAGGCAGACACGGCAATTCCCTGAGCTTTGCTTTCATGGTTATATCAGAAGCCGATTCCACTGCATGCTGGATGCACATCAGAACACATCTCTAACACATAAAGACCCAGCCCCTCAGAACTCTCAAGCTGTATTTACACAGAAAACATAAAACAGGGAATCTCCCTCAACTCACTCACAGGCACGCATATGTAGGGTGTTTACTTCTCTTGGTTAAAATATGTACAGCTCTGGGAAAATTATAGGAACTGTGGTTTGTTTATTACTTCTTGAAACAGAAAAGCTTGTCATGTCTTCATAGAAGGAGACCCCCTCCTCCACCCTGAGGTACTATGGAAATTGCCTTCTGGTTCAAAAGTAGTACTGAACATAGACACTACCATATGTAAAATAGACAGCCAGTGGGAATTTGCTGTAGGATGCAGGGAACCCAAAGCTGGGGCTCTGTGATAACCTAGAGGGGTGGGATGGAGAGGGAGGTGGGAGGGAAGTTTGAGAGGGAGAGGACATATCTATACCTATGGCTGATTCATGCTGATGCAAGGCAGAAGCCAATGCAATATTGTAGAGCAATTATCTTCCAATTAAGAACAAAATAAAATTTTAAAAAATAAAAGCATTCTTCTGAGATGTTCAGTACCCCAACTCCTTCCCCCAGTATCCTTTGTTACGCTCTGGCCTGAAATCTGTAACTATCCTAATTCAGAACATGCTTGGGATGTTTGGATTTGCATAAGCACATTAGATCTTTCCTGAAGGCCGTGTACTGGCCTTGTGGCTCATTTCCACTAATGCAACACTGAAGACATTTTCCCACAGTGCACATCCAGCTCTGTCCGTTAGAAAGCAGGTCAGCTGGTGCCCTACTGAGCTCCCCCACAACCAGTGAGGGAGAGGGCAGAAGTGACTAAGCATTCGGCTAGGTCTAAAACAGTCCAGAAAGTGTTTGCTAAGGCAAATGCCAGCACCCTCATAACTACACCTAGATTCCACAAAACCTACAGATAAATGCTTTCAAACCTCATTATGGAGCTATCAACAGGCTCCAAGTGCTTAAAATGTGTTATACATCAGAAACATGGTATTTCACTTTCCAAATAGTAAGTTATATTTGCCTCATCATAAATAAGGCAGATGCTAAAATAAACAAATTGGCAATATTGCCTTAATTGTACCAGAGTAAATATTGGGTACTGCATCCCACCTCTGACAAATTAGCTTCACTAACTTAGCAGAGAATTTTAGCTTTGCAGTCCTTCTATGTAACCACCATTTCCTGGGCTCTAAGGAAAAAAGAGTAGACCCTACTATGCCTGTCAGAATAGGAGTCGGTGATAAAGATCCTCTGCCTTTATATGTGCACGGCAGGTCCTGAACTGCTGAAGCTCTAAGGAAATTTCTGGAATACATCAGTCATCTCTGACTTTTAAGGCGTGCAAGGCACTGTTTGCTTTATCATAAGCTATCCAAGCCACGGCTCTTACCTCAAAAGATTCTGGCCAGTGTGACAGAACTCAGTTTATGACCTGAGGGCATGCAAATAATTCAAATGTCCATATAAAGGGAGCCATCACAAACACCTTTAGATTTTAAGCGATTTTCATAAACATTGATCCAAATCCTAGAACATCCCTGAAAATTGCCCTTTTTTAATGAAAATAAAGAATATATGCCAATAAAGAAGAAAGAAAGATATCATTAAAGAAAAAGAAAAGTACTAGCAAAAAATCTTATAATATTTAGAGTTATTTTATCGCTTTCAGGTAATTACACAATGGGCTCCCCTGGTGGCTCAGCATTAAAGAATCCACCTGCCAATGTTGGAGACGCAAGCTCTATTCCTGGGTCGGGAAATCTGGAGAAGGAAATGGCAACCCACCCCAGTATTCTTGCCTGGGAAATCCCATGGACAGAGGAGCCTGGCAGGCTATAGTCCATGGGGTCACAGACAACTGCATGACTAAATAACAACATTTACACAATATGGATGGAGGAAGAGTAACTTATTGGATGGTCACTACAGTTTTGTTAACATTACAAAATAAGCAATGGAATAACTTACCATTCAAAGTTATCTGTTTAGGTAAAGTGAATATAGCCATGCCTTAATAAAAAGAATTAAATACATTCTGAGGATATCTTCCATGTAACAATGTGCCTCCCACATTGCAGGCAGATTCTTCACAGTCTGAGCCACCACAGAAACCCATACACATGTATCCACTCTATTTTTGATTCTCTTTCCATATCAGTCATTACAGAGTATTGAATAGAGTTTCCTGTGCTAGCCAGCAATCCCACTTCTGGGAATATAACTGTAGAAAACCATAATTTGAAAAGACACATGCACCTCAACATTCACTGCAGCACTATTTATAATAGCCAGGACATGGAAGCAACCGAAATGTCCACAGACATATGAACGCATAAAGAAGATGTGATACATACATACATATCATATTTATCATATGATACATATGATACATATATATAAATGGGATATCACTCAGCCATATAAAAGCATGAATGAATACCATCTGCAGCAACATGGGTATACCTAGAGATTGTTATACTGAGTGAAATGTCAGACAGAGAAAGACAAATATCATATATTAATAATACCAATTATATGTGGAATCTGAAAAATAAATGGTGCAAATGAGGGTATTCACTACTTTGTAATTTAAATGATGTATCCAGTCCAGGAGACTTTGGAGCACACGGAGACTGTCACCTTACAAGCAAAAGAAATGGGCTTGCACAGTAGCCCTGCCTAGCCGGCCTGCACAGTAGCCCTGCCTAGCCGGCCTCCCATCAGAAGACCAGGACGGGGGAAGCTGCTCCAGCAGCTCTCAGAGGTCACCTTGTGGGAACCATGATCTGAAGACTCCTGAGCCTTCCCCTGGTTCTGCAAACAGGGCTTCTCTGTCAGCGTGCACTTGAAGAAAGTTTCCAAAACTGAAATGGGTTCAGAAGCATGCTGGGTGCTGAACCAACAGCTTGGTAAGTATCATTGCTCCCACTGTCTGCTTCACCTTTGTCTCCTCCCCTGCTCTCTTACTTACCACCACACATTGGATCAAGGTAATTATACTTAGAGACAAATCAAACACCTGACCCTTAAAAACCCTCAACCCTGAGTTATCAGGATAGCTTACTATAACCATCTGATAGTTTACCAGGATGGCTCAATTCACAAGCCTAACTTCTGAAGTCAGGGTTTTCATTTACTGAGAAAATTCAAAGATAAAGCAACAGTATAGTCAGGCATAAAACATTTAATCAAATCTATATTAAATGTCCAAATGACAAAGAAGTTTTAAATTGTTCCTACTTTCCTTTGTATTACTCCAGAAAATGTAACATTGCTGATATCTACTGTTAAATAAGATACCTGATTCCTGCTGCTGCTGCTGCTAAGTCACTTCAGTCGTGTCCAACTCTGTGCGACCCCACAGACGGAAGCCCACCAGGCTCCTCCGTCCCTGGGATTCTCCAGGCAAGAACACTGAAGTGGGTTGCCATTTCCTTCTCCAATGCATGAAAGTGAAAAGTGAAAGTGAAGTCGCTCAGTCGTGTCTGACTCTTGGAGACCCCATGGACTGAAGCCCACCAGGCTCCTCCGTCCATGGGATTTTCCAGGCAAGAGTACTGGAGTGGGCTGCCATTGCCTTCTCCAACCTGATTCTTATTTCACCTTAAAACATTTCCTAAAAATGCTCTCTTTCAAGCAAACTTTTAATAGTTCACTTAATTATCATTTCAAAGAATTAGGATGCCTGTGTTAATACCAGTACATTACTGTGTAGGAATACTAGGTATACACAGCAAGAACTTAAAAAACATTCTCACAACAGTTTGCATATATTAAGGTGAGTGAAATAAATGATTTAAAATGTAACTAGAAATTTTAAGTTTATTAGAATAAACTTCACATGCCTTTTACCAACAGAAAGTGAAGAAGAACTAAAGAGCCTCTTGATGAAAGTGAAAGAGGAGAGTGAAAAAGTTGACTTAAAGCTCAACATTCAGAAAACTAAGATCATGGCATCCGGTCCCATCACTTCATGGCAAATAGATGGGGAAACAGTGGAAACAATGGCTGACTTTATTTTGGGGGGCTCCAAAATCACTGCAGATGGTGATTGCAGCCATGAAATTAAAAGACACTTACTCCTTGGAAGGAAAGTTATGACCAACACAGCATATTAAAAAGCAGAGACATTACTTTGTCAACAAAGGTCTGTTTAGTCAAGGCTATGGTTTTTCCAGTAGTCATGTATGGATGTGAGTTGGACTATAAAGAAAGCTGAGAGCAGAAGAATTGATGCTTTTGAACTGTGGTGTTGGCGAAGACTCTTGAGAGTCCCTTGGACTGCAAGGAGATCCAACCAGTCCATCCTAAAGGAGATCAATCCTGAGTGTTCACTGGAAGGACTGATGTTTAAGCTGAAACTCCAATATTTTGGCCATCTGATGCAAAGAGCTGACTCATTTGAAAAGCTACACATTGTATTAGAAATGTTATCTGAAACTTCAGACATGGTATCTAGGATTTAAGATCATGACTATTACCTACAAGGTATCAAAATAAAAATTTATAGAAGAGAACTTAATTTCCACCATAAACTTTTAAACAAAGAACTCTAAAATGGAGATATAAAATGCAAGTGACAGAAAACCTATCCCTAAAAACTTCTTTTAAAAAAGTAACATGTTAATTCTGTACTTTGCAAGCGCAGGAATGGGTGGGTCTAGGGGTCCCTATGCTGAGAGATACCATCTCTCTCTCTTGTCTGTGCTAATTTTACTTTCAAGCAGGCTTCCCCAACAAGGGGTGAGTGAAGTCGCTCAGTTGTGTCTGACTCTTTGTGACCCGATGGACTACAGCCTACCAGGCTCCTCCGTCCATGGGATTCTCCAGGCAAGAGTACTGGAGTGGGTTGCCAACAACGGGAGAAGGATGTTAATGACAAGTTCAATCTCACAGATGACCAGTACAGCAACCTCAGCAGAAAGAGGGCACCTTTTTCTGACAGTGCCAGCAAAGATACAGGGTACCTGTGTGCACAGTCGTGCCAGACTCTCTGCGACCCCATGAACTGCCAGTCTCCTCTGTCCGTGGGGTTTCCCAGACAAGAATACTGCAGTGGGTTGCCATTCCCTTCTCCAGGGGATCTTCCCAACCCAGGGATCAAACAGGCGTCTCTGGCAACTCCTGCATTGTCAGGTAGGTTCTTTAGCACTCATGCCACCGGGAATCCCTACGTGATTCGGTCAGGTCAGGAGTTGGAGGTGGTGTCAGTCCCCTGCAGGACACATGGATCACAAGTGAGCAAGATGCATTCTTCCAAAGAGAAATCCAGTGCTGCTTCCGAGTAAGCACAAACAGCTGCTTTCCCCCACATGAACCTTAAGAGTATATGGCAAGTCTTCCACCAGCAACAACCATGTTTCAAATACCAGCAGACTGTGTTAGGGGGAGGGGAGCGAGGCCCAAGAGGAAGGGGAGACATATATACTCAGAGCTGATTTATTCTGTTGTACAGCAGAAACTAACACAACATTGTAAAGCAATTACACAATAAAAATAATGATTAAAAAAAAAAATCCCAGCAAGATGTCAACTCAGTTCTGACACTACCTACCCAGAGACAGAGTCAGATTCCACAGGTAAAGGGCTCACCCCACAGGATCGCCCTCCACTTCAGGGGCCAGTCACAAGCCCTTCTTGTTACCTGCACTTCTGACCAACTGGCTACAAGCTCAAGGTTGCAATAATTCCCTCCTCAGATTCAACACTAGAAGAGCTCATGGAACTCAAGAAAATCTGCTTGCTCACTGGATCACTGATTTTTATCACAAAGGATATTTAAAGGATTTGAATCAACAGCCAGATGAAGAGACACATGGGGCAAGGTCCCCAGTACAGGGGCTCCTGTCTTCCCGGACCTTGGGGCCTCTCATGGTGCCACTCCAAAGATTCTGATCCCCCAAGCGCGGAAGCCCTTCAAAGGCCAGAAAGTGTCTTTTCAGGTCTTTATGGAGCTTCATTCATTACACAGTCATGACTGACTAAGTCACGAGCCAACAGTAGATGATTTAACCTCAAACCTCTCCCAGAAATAGGGGACGGGTGGGACTGAAAGTTCCAACCTTCTCATCACGTGGCTGGTTCTCCTGGCAGAGTCTGCATCCTCAGGTGCTTCTGAAAGTCATCATATTCACTAAACAAGAAACCTTTCTCACTCGAACTTAGTATATCCCAATGTTCTGGGGAACTGTGAGCCAGGAACTCTGAATGAAGACCAAGTATCTATTAGAAATCTATTTTTGGTCATCTCAGTGATGACTACATGCTCAGCTATGAGGCCCCAACAGCTGGAGCCTGAGCTGTCTCCAAAGCCCAATCCTCCTCCTCCGGCCTCACTGTCCAAGGCCAGAGTGCCCACCCCCAGTACTGGGGAGGGGGCCTGGCTGCCCAGAGCCCTCCACCCAGCCCCAGAGACCCTCTGCCCAAATTGGGAGCTGCCTCTGCCCCACACGGATGGCAGAGCAGACACAAGATAGCACCAGCAGGAGGCGTCAGCACCCTTTGCCCAAGGGCCAAGGATGTCAAGAAAGTGCTGTCCAGACTGACTGAAAAAAACCCAGAAATTCCTATAATTCCTGGATTAAAAAAAAAAAAATCATGAAAAGTCTAAACAACTGCACTGAAAACTTTAAACAATTGAAACCTATCTTCTACATCTATCAAGACAAAGAACAGACGCTTCATTCAGCCACACAGAACACAATACTGTTTCATAGGAAAATATAAACCTCACCTTCTAGGACCCCACACAAGGCAGGGACTAAAGGAGGTTCTCACATCTAGAAATGCCCACCTAAATGGCCCACCCACGAGAATTAATCTGATAAATTATCTGTGGAATTCAACTGGCTATTAATTATAATCTGCAATTGCTCAAAGACATTATCTCTCTGGTACCTTTAGCCACAGGTATATTATCTAACTTGTATTATTTACTTTTTTACCTGTTTTAGGGCAGGTGCCATGCATGGCCTATCATTTTTTTCTCTCATGTAACGCTGTCTGGTTCAGATGGCATTGTTTAGCCATTTATTATTTTATAAATATTCACTGATCTGCCCTGACAGTTAATATTCTAAGGAAAAAGATACAGTTCTCTTTTTCAGATTCTCATCACTAGGCCACATGAAAGTACACAGAGAAAGGAGCAAGGTTTTTAAGAGCATTCATGTCTTAACTTTTAAAAATTATTTAGACGATTCTTCAGCATCCCATGGACTGCAAGGAGATCAAACCAGTCAATCCTAAAGGAAATCAACACTGATGATTCACTGGAAGGACTGATGCTGACGCTGAACCTTCAATACTTTGGCCACTTGATGCAAAGACCCAATTCACTGGAAAAGACCCTGATGCTGGGAAAGATTGAAGGCAAGAGGACAAGGGCGTGGCAGAGGATAAGATGGTTGGACATGAGTCTGAGCAAACTCCAGGAGATAGTCAAGGCCAGAGAAGCCTGGCGTGCTGAAGTCCACGGGGTCGAAAAGAGTAGGATACAGCTTAGCGACTGAACAACAACAAAAAAATCTTGATTTTTAAGAATTACTTAGATTTTTCTCCAGAAAAAAAAAAGTTTTTTCTTGCATTTTTTTGCTTGAAAGTTTGGGGGCTGCTTCCAAAACAAAGAAATTGAATTTAAGAAAAACAATGCATTCTTACTTTTTGAAAAGTCATTGTATAGTGTTGGGATCAAAATGCAAATTGCAGTTATTTGCTCTAAGTGGTTTCCATTAAGATAACACCACTGTGAAAATTTTTCATTCTTTGGTTCTATCATTTTATAATATGTACCCAGCACTGTGAGACTCAGTGTTGCTACTTAGCAAATTATCTCTACTCCTGTTTTGCAGATGCTTTGTCATACTTTTCTCAAACTCATTATCACCATTTTCTCACTCTGAGTCATTGGGACCCAGCTTTCTCTATTCGGGAGACTGAGTTTAGATCCAAAGGTCTATGTGTACCTAATCTAATTCCTCTCGAGTAATTGAGGCTATGCCAAACAATAAAGAAATGGCAAACCGCTCCAGTGTTTCTGCCTAGAGGGTTCCATGGACAGAGGAGCCTGGTGGGCTGCAGTCCATGGAATCGCAAAGAGTCAGACACAACTAAGCAACTGAGCGCGCGCGTGCACGCAAACAATAAAATATATCACAAATTCTTTTTCCTCAAAAGTCAGACAACTGCCTTACAAATAAATGAGAAAGCCTGTGAATCTACATGCCCTCCTCTTTGTACAGGCTGGACTTTTCACACCCACACCGCAGCCTCATATGTTGATAAGCAACATTAACATAGAACTCTGCATTCAAATGGGTATAGCTTTCCTTTTCTCCTTTGCCTTTAGGTTCTCTTCTTTCCTCAGCTATTTGTAAGGCCTCCTCAGACAACCATTTCGCCTTTTTGCACTTCTTTTTCTTGGGGATGGTCTTGATCACTGCCTCCTGTACATCACGAACCTCCATCCCTAGTTCTTCAGACACTAGTCTATCAGATCTAATCCCAATGAATTTGTCACTTCCACTGTATAATCATAAGGGATTTGATTTTGGTCATACCTGAATGATCTAATGGTTTTCCCTACTTTCTTCCACTTACGTCTGAATTTGGCAATAAGGAGTTCAAACTCTGAGCCACAGTCAACTCCTGGCCAATGCAGGAGACACAGGTTCAATCCCTGATCTGGGAAGAGCTCGCATGCCGCTGTCGCTGAGACGGCGCACCACAGCTACTCAGCCTGTGCTCTAGAGCCAGAGAACCACAACTGCTGCGCCCACGTGCCCTAGAGCCTGTGCTCCGTATCGAGAGGCCGCTGCAAGGAGACGCGCGCACACACAACTAGAGAAAAGCCTGCACAGCCCCAAAGACCCAGCACAGTCAAAACAAACAAAATCAAAGAACAATACCTTCTGGATATGCCTAGGAAACTTTCCTGTGAGCTTGTGTTTTCTTCCTCTGACCAAACAGTGCCACTTATTACAGGCCTGTGCATTGTTCTGCACCAGTAAGCTGAGTAGGTAGCAAATGTAATTGGATTATTAAAAATCTTATTTTCCCCCAATTATATATTCTAGTCTCCAACTAATGATTACAGGAGGCATTTAAACAAGTTTAATTCGAATTCTAAGGGTCATGACCTATGAATCACATGAAGTTACTTCCAAAGTTTTGGGAATACAATTGAGGGCTCAACAATGAAGTCTACGGGTGATGTACACCCGTGGCAGATCCATGTCAATGTATGGCAAACCCACTACAATACTGTAAAGTAATTAGCCTCCAATTAAAACAAATAAATTTATATTAAAAAAACTCAACAATAAAAAAACTAAAAAAAAAAAAAATTAAGTCTACTGTCTCAACATCACCAGCAAATATCTTGCACACCATGAAAAACCATGATCAATCCCACTATCTGATATTGTTCTGTATAAAAATGGAACACTACAAGTCCTCCTGATGTGACCTTCCATAGTAATGTTATATAGCATGATGGAGGAGCATTCTGAGAGGTAAGAGAAAGAGGAATCAAGTCATTTATGCAAAGCTGATTGAAGCACATTCTATTCCATATGGCCTTTCCAAGGAAATCCTAAATTTGAGGACAGCAACTGATTCATTTTGATGGCTTCTAACACACTTAAGAAGTTGGATGTGTCAAGAAATGCCCTAAGGAAGCTTTTAAAGTTTTAAACCAAGTACTTTGCCTTTATCTTTATTTGCTGCCACCAGAATACCAATGATAAAATCTGAAACTATGTTCCAAGAACTGTACTAATGCTCATTTTATGTAAGCTGCGACAGAGACCATGTGGCCTGCAAAGCCATAAATATTCACTATCTGGCCTTTCCTGGTTTGAAAACTCTGTGTCAAGCCCTGTCCCAATCTAAGCTCAAGATGCTTTAAGACACTCCCTGCTTCATGCCTTTGGTTAAATGTTGGCTTATCCTGTTTTGGATAGTCAGAGTCTCTGCATTTAAATTCTGCAACTCAACTCTGCTTACTAAGAATCAACAGACTCTCAACAGATCTCATAAATTTACACTTTGCTAAGAAAAAAAAAGTATCTTTATACACATCCATTTCACTTCTGTACTGTAAATTTTACCTTCCAGGTATTCCTATGATGTAAGTCTCATCTGACTTTTATAAGGAAGGTATGTGCTGGTGGTGGTTTAGTCACTAAGTTGTGTATGACTCTTGTGACCCCACAGACTGTAGCCTGCCAGGCTCCTCTGTCCATGGGATTCTCCAGGCAAGAATACTGGAGTGGGTTGCCATCTCCTTCTCCAGGGAATCTTCCCAACCCAGGGATCGAACCCTGGTCTCCTGCATTGCAGGCAAATTCTTTACTGACTGAGCAACAAGGCAAGCTCTAAGGAAGGTATACGACCACCTTAAAGGAATCCCAACTGTTCCCAATTATCTAACTGGGCAAATGATTAGGCAATCAAAGATTTTAGTCTATTTTTCATCTCAGAGCTAGTAAATAAAGCTCTAAATTTTAGTCACTATCTCACTTGAAAGTGAGAGACCAATTCATGCTTGTTCCATGACAACAGCAGTTCTCTGTGAAACAGCAAGCCCTTAGAAGACCTCACCTATCTCCTGAGAAATCTGTATGCAGGTCAAGAAGCAACATTTAGAACGGGACATGGAACAACAGACTGGTTCCAAATTGGGAAAGGAGTATGTCAAGGCTGTATATTGTCACCCTGCTTATTACTTCTATGCAGAGGACACCATGAGAAATGTCAGGTTGTACGAAGCACAAGCTAGAATCAAGATTTCTGGGAGAAATATCAATAATGTCCGATACGCAGATGACAATACTCTCGAGGCAGAAAGCAAAGAAGAACTAAAAAGCCTCTTGATGAAAGTAAAAAAGGAGAGTGAAAAAAGCTGGCTTAAAATTCAACATTCAAAAAATTAAGATCATGGCATCTGGTACCATCAATTCATGGCAAATAGATGGGGAAACAGTGGAAACAGTAAGAGACGTTATTTTGGGGGCTCCAAAATCACTGCACATGGTGACTGCAGCCATGAAATCAAAAGACACTTGCTCCTTGGAAGAAAAGCTGTGACAAACCTAGACAGCAATTCTAAAGCAGAGACATCACCTTGCCAACAAAGGTCCATCTGGTCAAAGCTATGGTTTTTCCAGTAATCATTTACGGATGTGAAAGTAGGACTATAAAGAAAGCTGAGCACCAAAGAATTGATACTTTACGAACTGTGGTGTTGGAGAAGAGATCAAACAAGTCAATCCTAAAGGAAATCAATCCTGAATATTCATTGGAAGGACTGATGCTGAAGCTGAAACTCTGAATACTTTGGCCACCTGATAAGAAGAACTGACTAACTGGAAAAGACCCTGATGCTGGGAAAGACTGAAGGCTGGAGGAGAAGAGGACAACAGAGGATGAGATGGTTGGATGGCATCACTGACTCGATGAACATGAGTTTGAGTAAGCTCCGAGAGCAGGTGATGGACAGGGAGGCCTGGCGTGCTGCAGTCCATGGGGTCGCAAAGAGTTGGACACGACTGAGAGACTGAGCTGACTGAGTCAGCATGAGATCAAAGAGTAAGAAAATTCGAAGGGATGGAGGTGGCGCATTAAGAAAGAAAAATGTAGAACACCTGCTGGTAATCTTTCTGTTCATCTCCTTCATCTGAGCAGCTCAGTTCACATAGCTGCCTGCCCTTCCATCTTTCCATCCCACCCTCAGCCCCCGCCCTTCTTTTTCTTTTTCTTGTCTTCTCTCTCCTTGTCTCCTGGAAGATAAGAGCAGAGCCCCCTATCAGACAGGAAAGAAAAACAAAGCAATAGAGAAAGAATTCATTTTGTTACTTCTCTGCTCAAACCCTGGTCCCAAACCCACCCTGTCCCAGAGGCTGACACTGCCATGTATTTTGCTGTGAGCGACATTACACTTTCAAAATGCAATACTCCCAAAAGCAGTAAACTGTCCTAGAGAGGGACTGCAGCCATGTGCATTATGTAGGCTCACTAATTAACACAAAGCCTCAAGATGAACACATAGAAGCAATTAGGTCCAAACCAAAAGGAAATCACAGTCTTCACACAGGATAGTTAATAAATATGGAAATCCTGACCTATTCCCCAAGGATGCTGTCAGTATTCAGGTTACAGTTCAGGTCAGAGAAGGAAGAAACAAGGTAAAAAGAGGTAGCATACATGGACTAAGGATTCTAGAAGAACTACTAAATGATTTTCAGGAGAAATGACCTTTACTGCTGGCAACGAAAAAATCTTTGGGGACCTTTGATAAGATCCTCCACAGAGCAAAGCGGGAAGCTCAAGAGTCACACCCGTGGGAAATAGAAGTAGAAACAGAATCTTCAGATTCGAAGGACAAAGATAAAAGAATAAGGCTTTGAAGCCTAAAAACCCGAGGCTCCTTCTCATCCATATCTCATTATACTTCTCTATCATTCTGCAACACAGCAGTCCTAATTAAAAGCAGTAATTGAAAGAGAACCAGAGGGTCAGAGCAGGGAGGGAGGACGAAAGAAAGAAAGAAGAGGGGAGGAGGACTGGGAGAAGGTAAGAAACATGAGCAAGAATGAGCTGGAAACTCTAAAAGACTCGAAGACAATTGTTGGCTGGAAAACAAAAATCTGGCATAAAAAAATCAAAGTGTAGCACAAGGGAGGAATAATGTAAGGGAAGGCGGATAAAGGACAAGAACCAGGGAACAAAGGGAGGGACTGAGCTCACTGAAAAAGAGAACTAAGGAAAAAATTAATAGAGAATTAATCCCCAGAAGGAGGAGGAGGAGGAAGTAGAAACAACAATGAAAGAAGCTGCCGCTGCTTGATCTCAATCATGTCCGATTCTTTGCAACTCCAGGGACTGTGCCAGGCTCCTCTGTCTATGGGACTGGGCAAGAACACTGGAGTGGGTTGCCATTTCCTTCTCCAGGGGATCTTCCCAACCCAGGGATCGAACCCACTTCTCCTGCATGGGCAGGCAGATTCTTTACCAGCGAGCCACCAGGAAAGCCCTGATGATAGACGCGACTAATCCAAAAAACGGAGCTACAAAATACTAGTTTTCCAGTTACCACCAGAAATCTGAAACCACAGTGATACTGTCTATTGGTATGTTGTTTTCAAAAAATTATTCATATCAAAAAGAGAGAAGAGATACGCATTTTCAGCATCTCGGTTCAGGATGGAAGGACAGGAAGATTAGAGCTAAACTGGGGATTTGAGATGCAGACTATGAAAATTCTGGTGAGTTCAGAAAGAGAGACCTCAACACAACTGGCTATTCAAGGACAGTGACAGGGAAAGGCATCAAGGCATGTTAAGAATGGGTGTTCGTTGAACATGCTCTGGGGAAGAAAGCATCTTTACTAGTCATTCTATATGACAAAAGAGGGAGAATGAAAAATTGCATTGTCCAGGTCACTGTGTGCCTAGTACAAAGTATAGGCTTGTTAGACTCATCACTTTTATTCATGTTGCAAAATAAATACCATGGCTTAAAGGACACTGGAAATCTCAATCTGAGAGCTGTAAGAGGCAGCCACATGTTTCTGAAGCTGTAACCCAAAAAAGACCCAAGATCTCTCTAAAAATCCCACTCCACTACTCTTGCTTGGAAAATCCCATGGACAGAGGAGCCTGGTAGGCTGCAGTCCATGGGGTCCCCGAAGAGTCGGTCATGACTGAGCGACTTCACTTTCACTTTTCACTTTCATGCATTGGAGAAGGGAATGGCAACCCACTCCAGTGTTCTTGCCTGGAGAATCCCAGGGATGGAGGAGCCTGGTGGGCTGCCATCTATGGGGTCGCACAGAGTCGGACGCGACTGAAGTGACTTAGCAGCAGCAGCAGCTCTCTAAAAAAAACAAACAACTTGCACTTGAACTCCTAAGCCTAACACAAGATCCCACCCACTTTGTAAATAATCTCACTTTATTGTCACAGCATGCCTGAAAGAAGTATTAACCTCTCCAATAAACTTTACAAGACTAAGGCCTCTGACCAATGACCTCTGAGAAATGGACCACATCTACCAAGATATAAACCCCACAAGGCCATGGGTTTAGGGTCTGGGTCCATTTTGGTCTCAGCCATCCCCTCTTAGAAAAATGCCTGACACAAAGAAACTAAATAAGAATTTATTGACTGAATAAATAAATGAGTGAATGTCTGTTTATGATTAGACAATGAACATGGCTAGGGAAAAAAAAAAAAACACATCACCTTGCCCATCAGTCTTATTTTAAATTCATGATGGTTAACCTCCAAAGTGGGCTCATAGCCTTCACAAAGCAGTCCAAGGTCTTTCAGTCCATTTTATTTATATATTCTACTTAAAGCCATGGGTCAGGATCAGCTCACCTCAAAGTGAGTGGAGGAAAAGGATCTCAAGTTTACAAGCCAGGGAGGTAAGGAAAAACCAGAAAACTCTGAGGAAGAGGAGCTAGTGTGGCAGGGAAAAAACCCAAGAGAATACCATGCCCTGGAAGCAAAGAGAAAAGATAATTTCAAAACGGAAGGGGTAACTGGTCAGTTTCCGTAAGAAATAGACTTCAAGAGGCTTTCCTACACGAGTAGGATGCATAAGGAATTCGGAAACATGGAATAGTACAGAGACCTTGACCAGTTTTACCCGGGGCTCAGAGGCTGGGAGAGCCCTGTAGATCAGGGGTCCCTAACCTCCAGGATCTAATGCCTGATGACCTGAGGTGGAGCTGATGCAATAGTAATAGAAATAAAGTGCACAGTAAATATAATGCACTTGAATCATCCCCAAACTATCTCCTCTACTTCACAGCCTGGTCTGTGGAAAAATTCTCTTCCACGGAACTGGTCCCCGGTGCCCAAAAGGTTGGGGAGTGCTGCTGGAGATATCCCCCTCAAAGCAAGAGGCCAGCATCCACCTGTCACCGGACGCAGCTGGTATCCGCACCTCACACTCATCCTCATTCACCTGGCTCCTTCACTAGACGCACTCTACCCTGGGGGCAGACACCAAACTCCCCTCCTATCACCAGACCAGTAATTAAAGCCAGGTCACAATATAATGTGGCAGGGAAGTGCTGCGCCTGCTGAGAGAGGAAAGGGACTTAACGCCACAGAGAGCCGCAGGATTTAGCTACATTCTCGTGCTTCCTCACGCCCGGTGGCCCCGGGTCCAGCAGGTTTAGCCCTCATGCTCACTCGTGTGGTCTGGACACTGGGCACCGCCTCACCACCTCCCTCGCCCCCGCCTTGAGCGCTTCTGTCATCAGATGGTGCCCTGAGACCACCTCCCGTGGTGTTTAGACGTAGAGTCTGAGGTCCCCCGGGGTCTTGAGGATTTTGGCTTCAGGGCTCAATACTGTTCTCTCCAACAGTACGTTGGTCCTAATTCTCCGCGATTTCAATACACACAGAACATTCCTGCAACACCCTGCCATTTCGGCTCCTTCCTGTCCTCTCCTCCACGGAGCCTGCGGTCTCCCCCTCCGCTCCCTCGCGAGCTGAGCCACAGCCCAGACGCCGGCGCAGCCCGCCTGCCGCCGCCATGAGGCGCAGCCGCTACGGACACGGGACGACAGGCCTAACCAACCCGGCTGGTTACTCACCCGCGGGAGGGCTGTCTCTTCACATCTGACGCTGGAACTTGAAGGCCTCGGGACAGGCGGTTGGAAACAAGATGGAGAAAAGCACAGAGAAGTGACAACCCAGAGAATGGTCTGGAAACGGAGTCCGTCTCTGGCCGCCTTGGGTCTTGAGGAAGCGGGCATCTCTCAGGACACAGAGCTGGCCCAGGGGCTGGAGAAGGATCCAGGAGGATCCAGGGTGGTGCGAAGGCAGGACCAGGGCCGCCTCACATTGGGGGTGACTGCCAGCAAATAGGCGACGTGGCTGAGCGAAAGCGCCAGCCCCGGCCTTTGGAGCAGGAAGGAAGATGGCGGCAGCTTCACGCCTGCGCCCAACGCCCTCCCCACCCCCACCCCACCCCACCCACTCCACCCCACCCCACCTCACCTCCCCCCTACCGACCCCACCCCACCCCACCCCCGACTCAACCCACACCCCCCACCACCTCCACCCCATTCCCTTCCCCCCACAGAAAAGGGCAAGAAGGCAATCTGGGGAGTGTGGTCCACCTGAGCCCACCTGGGCCCAGCTGGATCTTTATAGAACTAGCCCACCATCATTTTAACTCAAGATTTTTGGAGAAGCTTAACACCTGTGGTCATCAATTTTTCCTCTGGCTGGACAAAAATTCATTCTGTTATTTCACCATCAATTTGCAGGTCATTACATTCAATATTCACACCTGACACACCTGGAACATCTGATTTTTGCAAAATGTTGTCTGCAATCCACTCTTCTGCAGAAGCCAAGGCTCATTCTCCAGCACTATGAGTTTCATTTTCATGTTCTGTTCCATATCAGCCACTAAGTTTCACATCGTCTGAATCAGAACTATATTCTGAACTATGATCATCATCTGAGACACTAGTACACATGTTGCTAGGACAATTAGAGAAAGTAGCTGCATAAAATTCACTGAAAAATTCTTCACGCAAAATTTCACCATGCATCATTTTTGAAAATTTTATGCTTATACACAGGTTGGAACAAAAATGTAATGGAGCAAAATGTGAATAATAAGGATAATAATAAGCTGTGTAATGAACCC
The DNA here is from genome assembly GCF_019320065.1 of Cervus canadensis. Classification (NCBI taxonomy): domain Eukaryota; kingdom Metazoa; phylum Chordata; class Mammalia; order Artiodactyla; family Cervidae; genus Cervus; species Cervus canadensis. Next base: position 66,317,838 of record NC_057398.1, on the reverse strand, counting down.
TTGATCAGTTTTAAGCTCTAACAACTTTGCATGGTGATGTTACTTGCATCAGTCTCTAAAAACATATTGATATATCTCAGGTCAATAATGTGCTGATTTCAAGACAGCAACCTCTGGCAGCCAGCTCCTCTCTCTCCAGCTCATTACCTCTAGTTGTTCAGTCGCTCAGTCATATCTGACTTTTTGCAACCCCATGGACTGCAGCCTGCCAGGCTTCCCTGTCCTTCACCATCTCCCAGAACTTGCTCAAACTTATGTCCATTGAGTTGGGGATGCCATCCAACCATCTCATCCTCTGTTGTCCCCTTCTTCTCCTGCCTTCAATTTTTCCCAGCATCAGGGTCTTTTTTTTACAAGTCGGGTCTTCACATCAGGTGGCCAAAGTATTGGAGCTTCAACTTCAGCATCAGTCCTTCCAATGAATATTCAGGATTGATTTCCTTTAGGATTGACTGGTTTGATCTCCTTGCAGTCCAAGGGACTCTCAAGAGTCTTCTCCAGCACCACAGTTCAAAAGCGTCAATTCTTTGGTGCTCAGCTTTCTTTATAGTCCAACTCTCACATCCATACGTGACTACTGGAAAAACCATAGCTTGGACCATACAGACCTTTGTCAGCAAATGTCATGTCTCTGTTTTTTAATATGCCTATTAGTTTTTTTACGGTTTGTTTAGAACAGATTTTTGTTTAGGCCTAGGGCTTCCCTGATAGCTCAACTGGTAAAGAATCCGCCTGCAATGCAGGAGACCCTGGTTCAATTCCTGGGTCAGGAAGATCCCCTGGAGGAGGAAATGGAAATCCACTCCAGTCTTCTTGCTTGAGAAATCCCATGGACAGAGGAACCTGGCGGGCTACCATCCACGGGGCCACAAAGAGTCAGACGTGACTCAGCAACTGAGCACAAGCACCCCTCAGAGACTGTGATTTGGTCATTTCTGAAGACTGGCCCAGAGACCTGCATGTTTAACAAGTGCCACATGGATTTTGATGCCTGTAGTCCACTGATCTCATGTTGAGAAACTCTGAAATAAATGGGTTGAGGGATTAAAAATAAATGGGGCTTAGGCTTCCCTGGTGGCTCAGACGGTAAAGAATCTGCCTGCCAATGCAGGAGTCCCAGGTCCGATCCCTGGGTCAGGAAGATCTCCTGGAGAAGGGAATGGCTACCCCCTCCAGTATTCTTGCTGAGAAATTCATGGACAGAGGAGCCCGGTAGGCTACAGGCCATGGGGTTGCAAACAGTCAGACATGACTGAGCTATTAACACACTTAGTTAACCATCACTTTTACTTCTTTATTTTCTAGAGGGAGTGAGGTGGGGAGTAAGATCCCCAGAGGTCACCAGATTATCTCCTTAGGATTTTCACAAGGATTAACAGAAAGCCACCATTTGGGCCTATTAGAAAAATTACTTTGCCAAGTTCCCTTATGCTCTTTCTGACAGTATTAATTATATCTTTATTTTACTAGCACTTTAAAATTATCAAAACTTTATTTGAATTCTAGAAAATACTCTATTTCCCCTCTCCCAACCTTAGAACCCTATTCGAATAACATTTTCTGAGATTTTCCTTAAGAAAACCAGTGTAATGAAACGGAAAGGGAATTGAAATTAAAAGACCAAGATGTGACACACCTGTGTATGCAATCGCAAAGCAAACTTATCACTCGTAACATGAGGGAATTGTACTAACCACTATTTGCTATATACCTTATAAATTTGACAATCTCTGATTTTCTGTTCTGTACATTAATGGCAAGGCTTTAAAGATCAATTTTAAAGTGTTAACATGTAATACTTACTTCGGGAATAAAAGTGGATTTAAAAAATCCAGCATCATCACAATTGTATCTATCTTCAGTAGCTGCCTATATGAAAAAATAGAAAACTATAGTTTAAATTGACACCTATAGGAAGAAATGGTATTCTTTCTTTCCTTTAAAACCCATGAGTATACATAAAGTTACGTTTCATTACAGTTGCAATTTTATATGACTCTATCATTAGGATTTGCTAGTGAAATTTGATGATAGTTTAGGCCATCATTTCACCTATGAGTAAGTGAGATATCTTACCTAGATGAATTCTCATTTTGCCTTGACTCTTTTGCTACCACCATAAATAATGCTCAGGTAGAGCTATATGAAGGAAAATGAAGAATTTTGTGCAGTCAGTTTGATAGCACAGATCTGAAAATGCCCAAAATTGTTCTCCTTTTTTATTATTGTTTTGCATTTATATCGCACCTTAAATGCAACTTAAATCCCATAAAAACTGGAGGCACTGAATTGATGCCTGAGAGAACCCTAATACAACAGGTCTCAGAATTGGATCTAAATGCTTCTATGATTATGACTTTATAAACAAGGTCAATTGCTTATAGTTGTTTTTTGCTGTGTGCCCATATGCACATATGCAACTATATACTCAGTGATTGGCAACAAAAGCATCAAATGCATGTCAAAGACACAAAGCAATGATGGACTCTTAAGCAGGAATGAGTGTTGCCAACCCAGAGACCATAGCTTCCAGGTCAGACGTCCCTGAACAAATATGACAGCCACAGTAGGAGTGCTTTTGTTGTTCAGTCGCTCAGTTGTGTCCAACTCTTTGCAACCCCATGGACTGCAGCATGCCAGGCTTCCCTGTACCTCACCATCTCCCGGAGCTTGCTCAAACTCATGTCCATTGAGTTGGGGATGCCATCCAACCATCTCGTCCTCTGTTGTCCCCTTCTCCTCCTGCCTTCTATCTTTCCCAGCATTGGCTCTCCACATCATGTAGCCAAAGTATTGAAGCTTCAGCTTCAGCATCAGTCCTTCCAATGAATATTCATTGGAAATTGGATTAAAGATTTACTGAGCATAGCCATGCTCACCAGAGCAAGACCCAGTTCTCCCCACAGCCAGTCCCTCCCACCAGGAAGCTTCCAGAAGCCTCTTATCCTCATCCATCAGAAGGGTGACAGAATGAAAACCACAATCATAGAAAACTAACCAAACTGATCACATGGATCATGGCCTTGTCTAATTCAGTGAAACAGTAGTAGCCACTTCAATTTATATACTGCTTTTTTGGTACCAGGCAGTAACCTAGGTATGGTCCATGTATTATTTCATTTAATTTTTACAAACCACAAAATCCCTGTGAAAAAAGTAGAAAACTCCAGTTTAATCAATTTGGAAACAGTGTTGGACATTAAGGTGTTTGGTCATTCCCGCATACGTCACTTCAGTCGTGTCCAACTCTTTGTGACCCTATGGACTATAGCCCACCAGGCTCCTCAGTCCATGGGGTTTCCCAAGCAAGAATACTGGAGTGGGTTGCCATTTCTTCCTCCAGGGGATCTTCTCAACCCAAAGATGGAACCCGAGTCTCCTGTATCTCCTGCACTGGCAGGCGGACCCTTTTACCATCAGTACTACCTGGGACTTCCTGGTGGCTCAGACGGTAAAGCATCTGCCTGCAATGCAGGAGACCTGGGTTCAATCCCTGGGTTGGGAAGGTCTCCTGGAGAAGGAAATGGCAACCCACTCAGTATTCTTGCCTGGAAAATCCCATGGACGGAGGGGCCTCGTAGGCTACAGTCCATGGGGTCGCAAAGAGTCGGACACGACTGAGCAACTTCACTTTCACTTTCTACCTGGGAAGCCTTTGGTCATGCTTACTTCATTAGAAAGATGCAGGGGTTTCCCTGGTGGCTCAGTGGTAAAGAATCTCCTGCCAATGCAGGAGACACAGGATACTCACGTTCAATCCCTAGTCCAGGAAGATCCCACATGCCTAGGAACAGCTAAGCCCATGAACCACAATTATTGAGCCTGTGCTCTAGTGCCTTCAAGCTGCAACTACTGAGCCCATGCACCACAGAGCCCAGACTCCACAACAAGAGAAGCAACTGCAATGAGCAATCTATGCACCACAACTAGAGAAAAGCCCACACATCAATGAAGACCCAGCACAGTCTCAGTAAATAAATAAAATGGAAAAAAAGAAAGAAAGGTGCAGAGCCCAAGGGCAGAACCAGCTGTGACCTCAGGTCTGTCTCCTCCACTCAGGTGAATAATGATCTTCTTCTTCTCTTAGAGGATTCCCTCCTCATCTCTCCCAGTATTACACCTTCTCCAGAAGGCCAGTGCCCTATGTGGAACCATTTCTAAAAATGAATGAAACCGAGTGATTTGCTGAGATGTGGATGGACCCAGAGACTGTCATACACAGTAAGTCTGAAAGAGAAAAACAAATATTGTATATTAATGCATATATGTGGAACCTGAAAAAAGTGATATAGACAATCTTATTTACAAAAGAGAAAGCGAGGCACAGATGTAGAGAACAAACATATGGACACCAAGGGGAAGGGTGGGGGTGGAATGAATTAGGAGACCGGGATTGACAAACGCACATTACTGATACTGTGTATGAAACAGAGAAAATGGGAACCTACTCCATAGCACAGGGAGCTCTGCTCGGTGCTCTGTGGTGACCTCTATGGGCAAGAAATACAAAAACGAGGGGATATGGCAGACCCAAGTTCGATCTCTGAGTAAGGAAGATCCCCTGGAGCAGGAAATGGCAACCCACTCCAATATTCTTGCCAGGAAAATCCCATGGACAGAGGAGCCTGGCGGGCTACAGTCCACCGGGTCACAAAAGAGTCAGACACGATTTAATGACTGAACACACACAAACACACAGCTGATTCACTCTGCTTTACATTACAAACTAACACAATGTTGTAAAGCAACTATACTCCAATTTAAAAAAAAAGTTTTAAGTCCATCAGACTCCTTACCACATAGTAGGTGCTTAACAAATGACTGTTCTTTCCCCTCCCTCCCCATCATGAAAAATTGCTCTTCCAGGATGGTCCAGCTCTCTACTGTCTGAACTGGGAGCCACCTGACTGATCAACACACTCCCAGTAAACAATGATGAAAATTGATATGAAGATGTTATCTTGGTATGTTCACATTTTAACATGGGACTCCCCAAAACACAGCATTCAGTCTAAAGGATTCATTTCTGATTCTGTGAAGGGCCAGTGATGGAATTGTTTCAAGGTCAGAAGATCTTAAAATGACCAACCCTGCCAACTTGCCCAGACCAAGAGACACCCCAGGACATGGAACGCTAGGTGCTAAAACTTGACCATCCCAGGGAAACCAGGTCGCCTTCTCCTACTTTCTCTGAAGCAACTCCAACCATACCCTCTTAGGGTTGACCCAATAACAGACATATTCAAACACTAGCTAAGGAGAAACTTTTAGAAGAATGGGTGATAATATAAGCATGTGAAACAAAATCAGAAACATACATAGCTCAAAAGCATGCTTTTAATATCACTAATCAGATCTCATCTTGAACTATTCAGGGGGACCCTGGCTATAACCATGGGACTTACACATAATTATAATATACAGTGAGTTCACATTTTCTTTTCTTTTTTTTTTCCTCCTTGGGTGGATTTCTATGGAACTTGACTTATTCAAATATTTAAAATGTTTTTCATATATACAAACTTATTCAAAACTGACTTTCCTAATATCACACATGTCCATAGGCATCCCTGCTTTCTCATGAGGGACTAATAAGACCAAGGTGGTTATTTATTTACTTCTACTAAAATTTTCAGTGAATTGTATTTCAAGATTAAACTATCACACTGAGGCACTGTTTGTAATTTAGATGTGCGAAGCTAGTCAAGAGTTTCTCCATGAAGAGAGCTACACTTATGACTTGTAATATCGGTGTCCTTATGCCTTCTAGAAATTCTTTTTTCACACATTTTATTCCAATGAAAATGGGAAATTTTTTTTGACAAAGAAACAGGCAAGGACAGTGCAATTTTTATTTGAACTTTCTTGAAATATTTTCTCAGAAAAACACAGCCCCTGATGGCTTTATGAGCACTTTTTTCTTAACAGACCTAAATTTCTAGGAATAGCAAAACATAAGCAATATACTGAGAAAATTTAACATCCAATTTAAATAACAAAAAAGCTATAAACATTCTAAAGTTTTTCTTATAAATAGAGTTAAATTTCCATAAGCACTTTTTCAAGTCTGAGATTCTCTTATCAAGAAAGGGAAAGGAGAAGGAGAAATAGATAATTTAGTATCTATTCATGTATTCTTTTTGTAGCTACATGATACTATACCATTGTTCCCAACTTAACCTTGACCTAGACCCAAGGAAGCGGTAGGTGTGGTGGGGCAGAAGGGGCGGGGCCAGTGTGTGGAGGTGAGAAAGAAGTGAAGGTGGGAAATCATTCAGTCATTCCTGATCATTCAGGCTTTGTTCCACCTTCTCCTCACCACCAACACCCCCACAAATTATGTCAAACCATAAACCCAGCAAAGGCTATCAACAGGAACAGTAACTAATTAGGCAGGACAGGAGTTACAGCATTAAAGAATGGAGTTTCTTACAGCTACCACCCTTTTGTATCATTTTATGAATTTTAGCTTTTGTAGCAAATTAAATTTTTATCAGTTCAGTTCAGTCGCTCAGTTGTGTCCAACTCTGTGACCCCATGAATCACAGCACACCACTATATACTAAATGTATTGATGAGATTTCCAGTGATCAACTGAAGTGTTCCACAAACAGTAAATCACTGAAAATTTGTAAGTACTTAAGTCTAGGGCTTCCCTGGTGGCTCAGCAGTAAAGAATCCGCCTTCAATGCAGAAGCTGCAAGAGACGCAGGTTGCATCACTGGGTTGGGAAGATCCCCTGGAAAAGGGCAAGGCAAGCCACTCCAGTATTCTTGCCTGGAGAATCCCACGGACAAACAAGCTTAGCAGGCTCAGTCCACAGGGTTGCAAAGAGTCCGACAGGACTGAAGCAACTTAGCACACACCCACACACTTAAGCCTAAAACTGACCAAGTGGGAGCAAAAGGCAGATAAAATCAAGAACCTCTTTTATTTCTGTCAAAGCCCTTCTTCCCCACTTTTGATCAGTTAGTATAGATTATCTCCCTCCCCCATTCCATGCTCAGCAGCTGAATCAACATAAAAGGAAGAAAATCAAGTGAGAAAGAATTCACAGTAGCTTACTCTTATGGACATAGAACTGTCCATATACTAGGCACTCTTCTAAATGTTTTACATGTATTCATGCAAAGTTAATCTCTTTCTCTGTAAGGACATACCCCGGGCTTCCCGGGTAGCTCGGCTCCTTCCCAGGTAGCTTGCCTGCAATGCAGGAGACCCTGGTTTGGATTCCTGAGTTGGGAAGGTCTCTTGGAGAAGGGATAGGCTACCCACTCCATTATTCTTGGGCTTCCCTGGTGGCTCAGACGGTTAAGAATCCACCTGCAATGTGGAAGATCTGGGTTAGATCCCTGGGTTGGGAAGATCCCCTGGAGGAGGGTATGGCAACCCACTCCAGTATTCTTGCCTGGAGGATTCCATGGACAGAGGAGCCTAGCGGATTACAGTCCTTGGGGTCTCAAAGAGTTGCACATGATTGAGCGACTAAGCACAGAAAAAGGACGTACACAATAAGGAAAATATTGCTATTATCACCATTTTACAGATAAAGATATTATGTCAATGAAACCTTGAAGAACTTACCCAGGATGATACACCTAATAGAGAAACTGGGTTTTCAACACAGACACCCTAGTTCCTGCTTTCTGTGCTCTTAACAACTCCCACAAGTAAAATACCAAATTCAGAGAGTTAAGACACAGTGGACTGATAAGTGATCTAAAACTATATGCAGCAGCATGGATGAATCTCTCAGACACAGTGTGGTGTAAAGCAATACAGGCAACGGAGGGCTCAATGTTTTGTTCCACTTCTATTAAGCAACAAAAAGCAGGCAGGGCAGATCTGAGCTGTTAGAGGTTAGGAGGGTGGTCCCCCTGGGAGTGATGAGCAGTAACTGGGGAGAAATTCAAGGAGGCTTCCAGGTGCTGTTGGGTTTTGTCTTGGTGTTGATTGCATGGTGTGATAACTTGTGAAAATGCCTCCAGCTATGTACTTAGGGTACGTGCCCCTTTCTGTATGCATATTATGTTTCAATGAAAGGTTTGAAAGAGGGGGGAATAGGAACTGTTAGGTCATCTCACATAAAGCAGGGAACAGACCTCTTCTCACTCCTATGAATGCTCTCCTGCTGCCTGCCTGCCTGCCTGCCTATTTATTTATTTATCTATCTATCTATCTATCTGCATGGGGTCTTAGTTGCAGCACATAGAATCTTTGTTGCCGTCCATGAGCTTATCTGCCCTGGGGCATGTCGGATCTTAGATCCCCAACCAGGGATCTAACCCGAGCCCCCAGCATTGGAAGGCGGGTTCTTAACCACTGGACACCACGAACTTCCCTGGTGTCCCACTCTAAAGCGGGGGATCCTAAAGTGTCCTAATGCCTACCACACCTTTCCCACCCTTCTTTCCCTTCTTCTTCCTTTCCCTTCCATTCTCTCTTGTCAAGAAACTAAGAGAAGGGAAAGCTATTTCCAGTTTCCTCCACTAAGCAGCAATTTTAACATCTAGCCTCAATCATCTGAGAGAAAGTGTTGCAAATGAAAGTTAAGAATGATAGTCTCTGAACCATCAATAATTAAAGGAGTTGTCAGCGACTGAACAGATTTTCCCAGACATCAGGACTGAGGTGTAAATCTGCCTCAGCCTCCCTACAGGACTGTCGTTCCTTATCTGAACACCGCCATCCAGCATCAGAAGAGAAGCACAGGGGAGGTGGTGCTGGAGACGGGGCTTTTTTCAGAATCAAGAAGAAACAGAGAAACCCAGAATCCACATTCTGAAATTGTCTTAAAATATATATATATAAATTATGGTGTCTGATTTTCAAGGCTTGAAAACTCTCAGATTATTGGTTTCAAACAAGATATACATTGTTCCAAACAGCCATATGGGCCTTTTGAGCCTGAGACGCCTAATAATGAGAAAAACTAAGGGAGAAAACACAACACATTCTCAGTGAGTGTTTCTAATGGAAACCCAGTTTTGACAACTGTACCACCTGCTTTATATCATTAAACTGAAGGAGACTATGAATAAGAGGGGGGTGGAGGAGAGACACTGCTAATAAAATATTTAAGAACATCAGGAAGAGCCATGTCAGGCTTTTAGTTTACCCAGAAAAAGCACCTTCCTAAAGTATCGGTCGACCAAGATTTACTGTATTAGTAAAATCACCTTCAGATTATAAAGGTAGAAAAAATGCACAAATGAAAACAGATAACCTATTTTTAAAATCTGGAAATGAAAGGACAAAATGTTCTAGAAGACAAAGCCAAGCATCTTGCTCTTTGTGACTGCAGGACTTATTCTGACCTCAGCACTCTCAGGTGATTGGTACTGAATACCAACAATTGAAAATCATCTAGGAGCTATATTCTAATTGGCAGGGATGGCCACATGCTATGTAAGATTTAGCAGCCCTTCAAACAAACAAACAGAGATGACTACATCATTAAAGTCTGAACTACCACCTCCTCCACAATTATTGTTGCTATAGGAGACGAATGATTGATTGCATAGGATGGAATTTACCATCTTTCAAATGTACATTTTCCTCTTGAACACTGAAATAATTACGGTCCCAGAGAGCCATGCAGATGGCCCAATCTATCAGCATTTTTCTCTGTGTTTGACTTTCATTCCTCGGCATTTGATTGCTTCTGAAATAATGGTAGCAGAATGGAAAATACTCTTTATATTCCCCAGGTGATTTTCATTTGTGATAGATAAGCAAATATAATTTTCCCTAGTAACCTAATCAGGAAAAGACACCTCCCTACAATAGCAAGCTCAGTCAATACAGGGACGGGGTTCCATTGGGTCCACTCGCCCACTCAAATGGGAAGGAAACAGGGATTAAGGGCAACTGAGCAAGCAAAGTCTGATTTCATCCACACATTCTTAGAAAGTGCCTAGACATCCTATCTAAGCATTAAAAGTATATCTCTCTCTAATTCTGGGGCCTATTTTCTACATAGGAAAAATGAGATTAGGCACAAATCCTGTGATTTTGTACTAACTTAAAGTGACAGAAGCCTGAATTTTCATTTCAGTACATGTGAGTTGTTATCTGTCAGTCTTTATCTTCTCTACGGTCCAAGTTGTCCTCCCCCTCCCCCATCCCCCCACCCCACACACCACGCCCTGCTCACCCACACACCAACACAGATAGTTATGAATAATGGGAACTTATTTTCTTTCTGGCATTTACTATTTATCACTGAGTGCGGAGGGGTCTGCGGAGGAAAATTCTTAAGAGTTTTGCGAGAAAATGTGAGCTGTCGGCCTCACTGATATGCATAAAATTCCTCCTTAATCTCAACTATTTGGCTTCTGTTTGGGGCTATTTTAGATGGGGAAATAGCATGAAGGGGGACATTTTTAAAAGTCTAACCTAAGGCTTCTTTCACTTCATATTTTGTGACTTCTTTTGGCAAAAAAAAAAAAAAAATGTAAAGTGAGCAATAGCTCACCCAGATTTTTTACCTCTCCACAGCACAGATAAGCAATTTTGAGAACATTAAATATTCAGTGAAAATATGGCTAATCACTACTAGCCCAGGAACAGCCCAAGAAAAAGATTACTGTCCTCATCATGGGTGTGCCTGTCATTTTCAGAGCTTGGTAAATACTCTAAAAGGCAGAGACTTGGAGAAAAATACACTCAAAGGTGAAAATGGATAGTTTCCAGTTCAGTCACTCAGCTGTGTGCAACTCTGCAATCCCATGGACTGCAGCATGCCAGGCTTCATCACCAACTCCCACAGCTTGCTCAAACTCACATCCTTTGAGTCGGTGACGTCACCAACCATCTCATCCTCTGTCATCCCCTTGTCCTCCTGCCTTCAATCTTTCCCAGCATCAGGGTCTTTCTCAATGACTCAGTTCTTTGCATAGGTGGTCAAAGTACTGGAGCTTCAGCTTCAGCATTAGTCCTTCCAATGAATATTCAGGACTGATTTCCATTAGGATGGACTGGTTTGATCTCCTTGCAGTCAAAGGGACTCTCAAGAGTCTTCCCCAACACCACAGTTCAAAAGCACCAATTCTTTATAGTTTCTACTCTTAGCTAAATTACACCATGAAAATAAAAGATGTTCAAATATTCTCAGAAATTAAGGGAGAGAGGATTCTTATAATTTCAGAAGAAAATGCATAGGAAATAGAATCTTACATGAGATGGAATCTCTACAAGGGAAACCAATTTCCTGAAGAATACCCCAGTATATGTAAGAAGACATTCTCCAGAAATAATAATTAGTGCATTCTAAGAGCACTTCTGGGCCTCCCACGTAGATCAGTGGTGAAAAACTTGCCTGCCAATGCAGGAGTCGTGGTTTCGATCCCTGGGTTGGAAAAACCACCTGGACGAGGAAATGGCACACAATCCAGTATCCTTGCCTGGGAATCCCACGGACAGAGGAACCTGGCAGGCTAGAGTCCATGGGGTGGCAAAGAGTCGAACATGACTGAGAGTCTGAGCAGCAGCAAGAGAATTTCTGACTGAGGCTAGAAACATGTTTCCCCATTTCTGATCCAGTTTTTGGCAAAAATAGTCTCAGGTTGGTACCTATATGCACAATCCCTTACTTTCTCACATTATACCTAGACCATAAACTATTATTAGAAAAACTTCCTAACCTTGAAATTCAATCTGTTCTGTTTGGGTAATTTGGTCGTTTTTAGAAGATGCATCCACTCCTAAACTTAAAATAATAAAAATGTAAAAGCCCAATGAAAGTATAAAGAAGATCATTGTCATGTAAATGATATATGAGTGAATAAGAAGCTATCCCCAAATGTAATTTAAGCGATACCACTTTAAGTGTCATTGTTTCGGATGTCTTTTGGTTTGTCTAAGCATCATGAGTCAAGATATTTACAGCATTCTTGTTGGGCTCTTCCTACAAAAATTTCTGACTCTGTTAATGTCATGAAATCGACGGGTTGAGCCTCTGCCATGTTTTCAGAGGCTTTGGTTTCCAGGAACACTTCTGGCTCTGAGCACCTGCTTCCTTCCTTGAGTTCTTTCTTCACTTTCACTTCTTGCCCCAGGCATCCCTCTTGTCTCTGCTTTGAATTGAAGCAGACACATAACTCATTTTCATATAACTCATTTTCCTCTCACTGAATTCCACCAACAAAACAAGTACACTTTTACTGAAAGTTCAGGGAGACAAAGAAGCTTTACATCCAGAAATGCAAACAACTGACAGCCGAATAGTAGATATCTATGAGCCAAAAAATGCTTTGGCAAACTGCAGCTTTTTGTGGGCGTTTTCTTCCAAATTCTCGGTCATTTCTCCTTCAGAGCAGTTTTACTTCCTTTTGTCTTCTTTCAGCACTTGCATTGTAAGTCTCATTCTCCATCCTCAAGTAAATTGTCCAGATATTTTCCTTACAGAAGAGACAGTGAGTCCTTGCCCAAAGGGGAATTCAGATGTCTCTTTGAAGATAATTGTTTCACCCCATATTTATCTCAGTTGATCTCAACAACCCCTTGTTCTAAGCAGAAATGGTATTGTCATCATTCCCCATTTTTTTTTTTTTTTTTTTTTTTTTTTTTTTTTTTTTATCATTCCCCATTTCACAAACAGGAATCCTAGGTTCAGAGGAGTGAAGTTACTTGCCGGAGTCACACAGCTTCGTCAAGTCCAGCCTTTGTGCCCGGGAGTCCTAAATTCCTCTCAAGCAAAGTTTCCAGCTCTCAATCAGCTACCCTTTTCTCCTCTGCCTCAGATACAGACTGAAGTCCTCAAGAAGAACAATTCACATGTTATGTGGTTAACAGTGTAGCAAAGACACTGTGGTTTCAACGTTTTGTCCCTGAATCACCAGCATCAGTGTCTCCTGGGGAGATCAGAAATGGACATTCTGAAATACTGCCATTTTCAGCAACATAGGTGGCCCTAGAGATGATCGTACCGAGTGAAGCAAGTCAGAAACAGGAAATATATCACATGACGTCCCTTATATGTGGAATCTAAAAAGAAACGAACTTATCTACAAAACACAAACAGACGCACAGACCTAGAGAAAGAACTTATCGTTGCCGACAGGAAGGATGTGGGGAAGGGATAGTCAGGCATTTGGGGGTGAACATGTATACACTGCTATATTTAGAATAGATAACCAACACGGACCTACTGTATAGCTCATGGAACTCTGCTCAAAGTTATGTGGCAGCCTGGATGGAAGAGGGCTTGGGGGAGAATGGATACATGCATACATATGGTTTGAGTCCCCTCACTGTCCACCTGAAACTATCACAACACTGTCAATCAGCTACAGCCCAATACAAAATAAAACTTTTTTAAAAAGAGATGAATATGCTGGAGGCTGATCCACAACTACTGAATCAGAACCTCTTGGACTGGGGCCCAGCAATCTGGGTTTCCAAAGTCCTTCCGGTGATTCTGATGTCCTCTAAAATTCGAGAACTATTGGACTAACTGCTCATCAAATCAGTTTCCTCTTCTTCCTAATCAGAGAGCTAGACCACATTTTCCAGACACACTGTATGTAGCCAACAGAATTTGAACAAAAGCAGTGTACACTATCTCCAGGCCAGGTCCATAAAATTTCCACTCATGAGACTCCATGCTCTTTCCCCTGCTATTGTCTAAACAAAGGCAAGGGTGGTAACCCTGAAAGGTGTGTATAGAAGATGCTGGAAAGTAAAACTCACTCAGTTGTGTCCAACTCTTTGCGACCCCACAGACTGCAGCCCACTAGGCTCCTATGTCCATGGAATTCTCCAGGCAAGAATACTGGTGTGGGTTGCCATTCTCTTCTCCAGGGGATCTTCCTGATCGAGGGATCAAACCAGCGTTTCAGGCATTGCTGGTGGATTCTTTACCACTGAGCCACCAGGAAAGCCCCTGAGCCACTAGGGAAATCCTTTTTCATCAGGGAATGCGCCAAGCCCAGACAGGACTGAGAAATACAGAGCTCCTGAACCTAATGGGACCCTCACTGAGAGCTGTTGACTCAGAGGCAGCACAGGATTGGCTCTCTAGCTCCACGGTCTGTAATGTTTAGCCAGAAGGGAAAGGATGGCAGCAGACAAAAGATGTCAGCAAAGTTACCAGCTGTGATCGTAGGTTTCCAAAAGGGAGGGTGACAGTTAGCAAAGCATCACTTTAACGTGCATTCCCAAGAATATACTGTCAAGTATTCATCTCAGTAAGATCCAGGAGAGCAGCGCAGATACTTCCACTTCAGAGTCACACACAGTTTTAATATCCAGGCTTGCCTATTGGTTTTTGTTGTGTAGTTTTTTTTTAACGTATTCACTTACTTGATATTGTCTTCCCAGGTGGCACAGTTGGTGAAGAATCCATGTGCCAATGCAGGAGACACAAGAGAGGAGGGTTCAATCCCTGGATTGGGAAGATCCCCTGGAGTAAGAAATCGCAACCCACTCCAGTATTCTTGCCTGGAGAATCTCATGGACAGAGGAGCCTGGTGAGCTACAGTGGATGTGGTCGCAAAGAGACAGACATGACTGATCACGCATGCACTGTAAATTTACTTGATACTATGTATTGCAAACTAAAGAAAACTTAAAGAAATAGATACATTTAGGAAGTTCTTTACTATGATAAGGCTTTACTCCATCAGTCATCTCAGTTTCCAACTCTATAAGGATTTAGATGAATGAAATTAAGAGGTCATATGCTAGAATGCATAAGGATGGTGGCTCAAGCGGTAAAGAGGTCTCTGCAATTCTGGATACCTGGGTCACAAAGAGTTGGACATGACTGAGCGACTAAACACACGTGTGGCATGGGACACAGGCTTTTGTTAGACTGTCTGGGTTCAAATCCGTGTGTTAGCACTTAATGACTGTGTCTCTGGGAAAATCATATAATTTCTTTGGGCCTCAATTTCTTCAATTAGAGGATGGGGATAATTAATAGTACCAATTTCATAGCACAGATGAACCTATCTGCAGGGCAGGAAGACAGCCACAGACACAGAGAGTGGATATGTGGACACGGGGGACCGGGACAGACACACACACACACTAGCATGTGTGAGACAGCCAGCCCGTGGGAAACTGCCGTGTAGCACACGGAGCTCAGCTCGGTGCTCGGTGATGACCTAGAGCGGTGGGACGAGGGGTGGGTGTGGGAAGGAGGGCCAAGAGGGAGGGGATATCTGTATAGATACAGCTGATTCACTTCGTTGTATAGCAGGAAAAAACACAACGTTGTAAAGCAACTATACCCCAGTAAAAAGAAAAGCAGCACCTATTTCATAGATTAAATGAGTCTGTACTCTTCAAGTGCTTAGCACAGTAACTGACACCTAATAAGTGATATAAAAAGCTAAAAAAAAAAAAAGCAAAATAAAATACATGGGCAGCTGGGTCACCCTGGATACACATCCGGCTTCATAATTATTAAATGCTTCCGGGCAGATGGCATCACAATGTAAAGTGACTTGGACTGCCACTAGGTAAAAAGAGTAGGCCATTTGGTTTGTTGAAACCAAAAAAGGGGTCTGAATACAATTAGAAAAGTCTTTATATCCTACTAACCTCGTCAGGTAAACCTATGCAAACCACATGCAAAAAATCCTTTTGCATATATATCTAAAAACACACAACACAAGGACAATCAATCTCCTTTTTTAGCAGAGATTTTTAATCTCAGGCTAGCTAGCCTGTGCCACTTAGAAGGCTCCCCCAACCACCACTTATTGTGTATTCAAGGAGTGCAAACCAATTAACCAGGGCAAACATGAATGAAAAGGTAAATTTCCAGAAGATGAATACTAAAGTGATTACTGCCTGTATGAATTGCAGTCTTCATTGATCCTCTCATTCCCTTCTCCCTTAGTCAGGGTGGTTTATCAAAAGTCGACCACATACAATTTTTATATAATGCTAAATAGTCCTAAAGGATGTAAAAAATAAACAGAGCTAAAAATGGCTGTATTTATATAGCAGTCAAAAAGACAAACCACGGGAAGTCAATAAGTGAAAAAATATGATGAGGAATGAAAAAGAAAGACAGAAACTAAAAGAGAAGCCACTTACCCAGCTAGAAGGGAACAAATGAGCTACAATCGGGAGTAGCTGTATAATCTGTGAAGCCCAGGGCAAAAAGAACAGACAGAGATCCTTGTTCCAAGTTTATTAAAAACTTCAAGATGGCAACAGCAGAGCATTAAAACCAAGCATGAGGCCATGTGAACACGGGGCCATGTAAACTCACAGACTGCATGCCCCTGAAGCCTACCATGGGCATAAAGGCATGAGTTTATAAGTAAAATGAGAATAAACAAAGACGATCATGTGAATTTAGATGAGAGTCTAGGAATATTTAAGGGAATACAAAGGGAAATGTCAGAAAATCCAATGAATTGTATTAGATTGAGGGAATGGCAGAAAATAGAAAGAAGTAAAATGATAAAGATGAAAGAGTGAATGAAGAAGACTATAGAGCTTCCCTGCTGGCTCAGTGGTAAAGAATTCACCTGCCAAGGCAGAAGACACAGGTTCGATCCCTGGGCTGGGAAGATCCCACATGTCTTCGAGCAACTAACCTCGTGCACCCCAACTACTGAACCTGTGCACAAGAGCCTGGGTGTACAACTACTGAACCCAGGTGCGGCAACATCCGAAGGCCGCGCACCTAGAGCCCATCATCTGCAACAAGAGACGCCACCACAATGAGAAGACCTCGCACCTCAACTGGAGCTTAGCCCCCACTGGCCACAACTAGAGAAAAGTCTGCACAGAAACAAAGGCCCAGCAAAGCTAAAAAAAAAAAAAACCATAGAAATATGGATCAAAAGAAGCAAGTCCATACATATTTGGGACTCCATGTCAAGAAACAAACAGGCTGGTACTGTGCACCTTTCCTCCAAGGAAATGATGACTCCAGTTACCCATGGGGCCGAATTAGAAGCTGGAGAATGAGGGACTG
Organism: Cervus canadensis; assembly: GCF_019320065.1. NCBI lineage: Eukaryota > Metazoa > Chordata > Mammalia > Artiodactyla > Cervidae > Cervus > Cervus canadensis. The sequence continues at coordinate 66,300,896 of NC_057398.1, read as the reverse complement.
TGAAAGGGCAATGACTAAGTGTTATGCCCAAGCGTTATGCTCAAAGGACTCTCTCAAAGTCCTTTGAGCAGGAAATCATCTAAATGTGGGTCCGCCTACTTTTTAGAATAAAGAGACCATCTGACAATGTCAAGCGTACTATCATAGCCACCTTTTCAACTGATGGAAGAGAGAAGACACTTGAACACGAACAGACAAAACTATTCATTGTGAAATGTTACTTTATATTACACAGAAATCAGGAGTTAGATAGCTATTATAGAAATGATAGCTAAAATGGATTGCCAGCCACTACTCATAGCCAGGTGGGACAACGAACAAATTCACAGAGTCGGTTCATATTTCTATTGTGATTAATAATCAAAATCATCAACTGTGAAGTACAGACTTTGATGTTTAAAAAATTACAGTGCACATATGTGTATCAAATGAGTTGAACCATTCAAGTTGATAACCTTGACAAATTATATATGCTTGCAGCCTGATAAAGCTGCAATTGCTCAAAAAAATTTTAGAATGGATTATTTTTAACCCCCAAGGGTTTTGAGTTATTCTTTTTTAATCCAAAGAGTATGCTGTCCATTCTGAAGGTAAGACAAAAAGAGAATTCACAAAATGTTTGAAAGTGATGACATGATTATGGAGCGATTACCTTGTTCCATAAACTTATAATATATAAATCTATTATAATTAGAGAAATTTGAAACTGTGAACAACCTTACAGTCTATATAATCTAGCCTGTAGCTTCCTACTAAGTGGATAAAGAAACCAAAGCCCCAGTAGACTTGCCTGAGGTTCCCCCATTTGGCTCATGAAGAGGCATGATGAGTACAACTTAATTCATGTCTCTCCCTTTCCACACCACTAGCAACCATTTGCCAAAACTGTATGACCTTCTAGAAAGTCACTGACAACCACAGGTATCATCTACAAACATGCTGAATCGTTACCATTTTTGAAAGGCAAGTCATTCAGTTCTAGTTGTCATGGCAATAACTCTTCATACTCACAGCTGGGTGATTGCATATGTAAAATGCAGTCAACCCAGACAGGAATAAGCCTTATTAAAACAACATTCTAAAAATGGCATGGCTTACCTGGTTTGCCCATTCTGAGCTCCAGAATCTTGACTGAAATTGTCATTTAAGTTCGATTTAGTCCAGATATCTATATTTTTGTATTGGGAGCTATTTTTTGTCTTGGGAATTTAGGGGGGAAAATGAAAGTGGTTGAGAATAATTGAACCCAATATTATGGAACTGAAATTGAAGAGGTAACTGTTTATGCATTGGTATAATTACAAAAAAAAAATGTAAATAAACAATGAGGTTCAAATATTGTATCCTGTTTAGTCAGTCAGACAGCTCAGTCACTCAGTTGTGTCCAACTCTTTGTGACCCCAGGGACACCAGGCTTCCCTGTCCATCACCAACTCCCACAGCTTACTCAAACTCATGTCCATCGAGTTGGTGATGCCATCCAACCATCTCATCCTCTGTCGTCACCTTCTCCTCCTGCCTTCAATCCTTCCCAGCATCAGGGTCCTTTCCAATCCCCTTAGTAATGAATCCCCTTACTAATAATTAACGAAGCCCCTAGCCTCTTACACCTTTTTCTTTTACTGCCCATTTTTTCCTGACCCCATGCAGTCCTTTTCTTATGTACATGTGTGTTGGGGCCAATTTTTCTTATGACAGCATTAACACAGGATAGACATCTACTATCACTCAGAATTCAGATTCAAAATAAGTTCTCTCACACTGTTTCCTAAGGCCATGTTTCTACCTTCTACAATGCAATTCCCCTCCTCAAAAAGCCTATAACCAGCTACTAGATATGTTTTCTATTCTAACCTGAAAATTTTATTCTCTAAGTCTCTACCCAACCTATCTCTGCAAAGAGAGAAATTTCCCAGTCAAGCCCAACCTCAAGGCTGATTCTCCCTGGGAGAGAAGCAGGAAAACTATGTGTCTCCTTAAGGAAATGCTGCAGCCTAAGATTTCATCACTCAGAGACAATCCATGGTACAAACAAGGGTGGTTCAAACATTTCAAACATGTATGCAATGGTTCTTTCATAAACTGGTCCCCAGTTAGACAGTTCAGAGAGGCATTTTAAAGGCTCCTCAGAAGATTGCAGCAACATCAAGCACTAGTCAACCTACAGCAGCAGCCAGCTTGGCAATTCATCCTTTTTGAGCATTCCCTCCTTCTTTATTTCACACCCCTCATCTCGCCTTCTGGTTCCTGCAATTAGTCTCCAAATAAACTACTTGCCTTTTCATATTGTTCATGGGGTTCTCACAGCAAGAATACTGGAGTAGTTTGCCATTCCCTCTTCCAGTGGACCACGTTTTGTCAGAACTCTTCACTATCACTGTCCGTCTTGGGTGGCCCTGTACCACATGGCTCAGAGCTTCACTGAGTTACACAATCCCCTTTGCCACAACAAGGCTGTGATCCACTACGGGGAAAAGGCCTTGATGCTGGGAAAGATTGAAGCCAAAAGGAGAAGGTGGCAGAGGATGAGATAGTTAGAGAGCATCACCAACACTAAAAAGAATTTGAGCAAACTCTGGGAGATAGTGAACGACAGGGAAGCCTGGTGCGCTGTAGTTCATAGGGTCAAAAAAGAGTCAGAGATGACTTAGTGACTGAACAACAACAAAACTACTTGTATGCAAGACTTGTCTTAGCCTCTGCCTTCGGAGGAAACCAGGCTAAGACATTCTCTTTCATTTAAAGATTTTTGTTAGAGGGAAAGGTTAAGTTATTCAACTGTTAAGTTATTTTAAACATAATTTGAAATGTATAACTAATTCCAAATATATTATGGGGAAAATGAACATTTTACACTTATTTGTTCCTTAAAACATAAAACTTTTTTTAAAAGACTCACACTTTCAAGTAATATAGGAAAGCCATCTCAGAAACCAGTTACTATAGTAGATGAAGAATAGGTCCCCAGCTGCAAAAAAACTTATGCTGGTGGCCTCAGTGTCTATGAGCCCGCTTTCAAAGACCTGTCTGAATTTCACTGCCTGAGGGCTGTTCCCTGAAGCTACTGAGTCCACTCTAAGCACACAGTAGGCCAGAAGTTCTTGGAACCAACCCCCTAAAACAGCCCTCAACCCATGACTGATGGGAGTGAGCATCTAATACTCAGCTCTCCAGAGAAAGGTAGAAAGAGGGACAGAGAGAGGTGAGGGGGGGGCACGTGGAAGGGAATAGGTACACAGAGATGACAGACATAAAAAGTTAGAGATATTACTATGGACTGTAGAGTACCCCCCCCCCCCCAGTTCACATGTTGAAACCTTAAGCACCAATGTGACAATATTTAGAGACGGGGCCTTTGGGAGGTAAGTAGGTTTAGATAATGACATGATTAGTGACCTTATAAGGACAGACACCACACAGTTTGCTTCCCCAGTATGCTCTTTGTATGTAAGGACTCAGGGAGAAAGCAGCCACCTGCAATCCAGGAAGAAGGCCCTCACTAGGGAAATGAGCTGTCCAGCACCTTGACCTTGGACTTCCCAGTCTCCAAAACTATAAGAAATATGTCTTATGTTAATATTAATGTATATATGTGAAATCTAGGAAAATGATATAGATGATCTTTTTGCACAGCAGGAATAGAGATGCAGATGTAGAGAATAGACATGTGGACATGGGGTGGTGGGAAGGATGGATTGGGAGAATAGTACTGACACATACACACTACTACGTGTGAACAGATAGCTAGTGGGAAGATGCTGGATAGCACAGGGAGTCCAGCTCCATGCTCTGTGATGGCCTAGATGACTAGGAAGGGAACAGGGGTGAGGGAGGTCCAAGAGGGAGGTGACATATGTATACATACAGCTGATTCACTTCACTGTTCAGCAGAAACTAACACAATGTTATAAAGCAACTATATCCTAATAAAAAAGAAAGAAAAAATACTCATTGTTTAAAACACCCAATCTATGGTATTTTTGTCATGGTGAATTTCATCCACCCGAGCTGACTAATACAGATGTGCTGCAGATATATACCCCCCCATCCCTGAAGTGGGCAATCTCTGAGGTGTATATTTCACACCATTTCCCAGGTCTCCCCTGGGACTATGTGTCAGTGGACATTGGTAGTAATTGATTTGATAATGAATTTCCATTGGCTGTCTTTCTTTCTCCGTCTCTCTTCCCATTTCCTTCCCTGTGTTTCCTACATTTCTGAAATAAATTATTTTACTCTAGAAAGCTGTCTCAAAATCTGTTTCTATGGGCACCCAAATGGAAACAGTCTTATTGGTATAAAAATCTACAAAGCTCTGCCCTGGGTCATATCCAGTGAGAACAATACTACAAAGAGGGTTCAGTACTTTTACACACTAGTGTTCAACCGGCTTAAATGAGATCCAAAAATGAGAAATCAGAGCTTAATTCCCAAGAGGATCTGTGAGAAAAAGTCAGTATGAATGTCTATTCTGAAAATAGTTGTGCCTCAGTGCCTGCATGGCTTAGGACTAAATTGGGATAGGGTTTTTTGGTTTTTCTTTTTTAGATTTTTTTTTTTAAGACTTTGGTGGTAAATTTCATTCACACTCCTAACAAACTGCTTGTTTCAAAATAGTTTCACCAAAGGAAAGTGAACTGTGTTTTCTTCACTGCAGAGCAAACGGAGAAGAGTTAGATTGATTTCAACTACCTTCTCAAGCTTTTCATCATAGTCTCTTCAAATGTCAAACCACTGCCTGAAGTACATATTTTTAACATTCCAATATCACAGTGTGTTGCTTAGGACCTCAGCCCTCACCTTTCCCCATGGACATCCTATTTTTATGAAAGATGAAATTGAATCAAGGAATTTGCCTGAGGTAAGGAGGTGGGGGAAGGGCACTCGGCAAGGTTTGTTGCTGTTGTTCAGTCACTAAGTCATGTCTGACTCTTCGACCTCATACACTGCAGCACACCAGGCTTCCCTGTCCTTCACTATCTCCCAGAGTTTGCTCAAATTCATGTCCATTGAGTCCATGATGCAATCCATCCATGATGCATCTCATCCTCTGTCACACCCTTCTCTTCCTGCCCTCAATCTTCTCCAGCATCAGAGTCTTTTCCAATGAGTCAGCTCTTTGCATCAGCTGGCCGAAGTACTGGAGCTTCAGCTTCAGCATCAGTCCTTCCAATGAATATTCAGGGTTGACTTGAAATATAAAGTCTCCTCTTTGGTATTTGTCACATTAAACTTGGTGTTGAGGAGTTCCTTCTCATTGCCAGTGTACAGACAAGATTATTGTCTGAAAGCTTTTTCATTCTTTATCCTAGCTTTCCTCAGATTCTAAGTGTGAAGAACCCAGAGGCAGCCAGAATGAGAGAAAGATGCAACAGTGTAGGCCTCCAGAAGGATCTAATCTAAATCCAGTGTTTTAAGATGATATTAGATGATGGGATGAGATGGGAAAATAAGAAGTTACCATTACTCATTGGAGAGAAGGGACTACTCTATGGCTGCTCTCGGTAAATCTCTAAGAAAAATATTTCCTGGGCACTTTCACTGTGCTTCTTTGAGAAAGGAAAGGCTACCCACTCCAGTATTCTGGCCTGGAGAATTCCATGGACTGGATAGTCCATGGGGTGCAAAGAGTCAGACATAACTGATCAACTTTCACTTCACTTCACTTCATTATGCTAATTACTATACTAGTTCCCAAGAAATTAATATTTAAAAATTTATACTTCCTCAAAAAGCTGACAAGCTATTGTAAAAGCAAACAAAGTAAATCCCAGATTTCACTGTAGTTTATAAATATGACCACCAAGCTCTTCACTGGGGCTCCAAGAGCTCAAGAAGCAACCTCTCAATGAGCTGGGGGATTCAAGTATATGGCATATATTTTTCCCCACCACAACTGAACAGATAAAGCTACTCCTCCACCCCCAATCCCTTCCAAATTTATAGCAATCTAAGGAGATACCTTTTTCAATCTCTATCAATGTAGTTGATAATTAGAATTTATACAATGGGATTGAAATAGAACATTTGATGAAAGAAAACAGTATCAAATCAAATCGCTTGCCCCCTTCAAGATATTCTTACCTTTAGGTGTAAAATGTGATTCATCTATCCTTGTTGTTGTTGATCAGTCGCTAAGTCGTGTCCCACTCTCCAACCTGATGGGCTAGGGCACACCAGGCTTTCCTGTCCTTCACTATCTCCTGGAGTTTGCTCAAAGGCAAGTCCATTGAGTCGATGATGCCATCCAAACATCTCATCTTCTGTCACCACCTTCTCTTCCTGCCTTCAATCTTCACCAGCATCAAGGTCTTGTCTGATAAGTTGGCTCTTCGCATCAGGTGGCCAAAGTATAGGAGATTCCCTTTAGAATTGACTGATTTGATTCACGATGGCAGCCCGGCATGGTCTGAGGTGGTCGCAACTATTACCGTGGAAGTTGTGGCAGGCCGGTGAGGGGCTGGTTCCACAAAACCCAAGATCGGGCCTGGGCCTAGAAGCGAGGGCTTACACCCAGAGCGATGGCCTGTACTCGCTCATGGCGCTCTATGATCTGCTCTGCATTCTCTCCACGACCAGCCTGGAGCAAATCAAGGCGACCTAACCACCAGCAGAGCTTCCTCTCCCACCCGGACAACTCGGGGAGCTCTGAGTCTGCCGAGCACTTCACGCGCATCTCCCAGGCTCACAAGGTGCCGGGCAGTACCACCTTGCGTCGAAGTATGCCCGCGGCCTGCCAAGCGACGAGGACCTGCGCGGCCCGGGCGTCTGGCCTTCCAAGTCTCCAGCCGCTGGCCCCAAGGCGCGCCCCGCACCTGTCCTCTGAGCTGTCCAGCCCACGGCCGTGGCTTGCCAGAAGCCAACCACACCACGTTCGACTTGGACGCCTTCTTCCGGGCGCGCTGCGGTGACCGGCTGGAGCGCAAATGGCGGCTGAGGGCCGGCCAGGAGGCCTTCCGCAAGATGCTTGAGGACCGGGCCAAGAAGGGCTTATCCTGGGATGAGACGTGGCTTTCGTCCTCATTCTGCGCCTAGTCTTCCTCATCATGAGCTCTCGTTTTTAATCTGTGAATGGAGGGCAGGGGAGCAGCCCCCAGCCAAGAAAATGGCCTTGCCTGTCATCTTGAACCACTTACCTCCCATTTTCTACCTCTGTTGGGGGTCCGAAGGAACTGCCCTCTCCCCCTCCTCTTCCCCACCTGGCCAGCTTAGCCATTGACCTGCATATCCCTGCCCCCATCCCCGTCCAGAAAAGGCCTTTCAATGCTCAAGAAAACAGGCCCCTAATGAGGAGTCTCAGAGAAGGTGATGACACCGCACTCCAGTACTCTTGCCTGGGAAATCCCATGGACGGAGGAGCCTGGTAGGCTGCAGTCCATGGGGTCGCAAAGAGTCGGACACGACTGAGCGACTTCACTTTCACTTTTCACTTTCATGCATTGGAGAAGGAAATGGCAACCCACTCCAGTGTTCTTGCCTGGAGAATCCCAGGGACAGGGGAGCCTGGTGGGCTGCCGTCTATGGGGTCACACAGAGTCGGACACGACTGAAGCGACTTAGCAGCAGCAGCAGCAGCAATGAGGAGTCTGAAAGCCCGAGAGTGAGGGGTTTTCTGGAGGCCCTGGGGTGCCCGTTCCTGGATATTGTCAGCTTCTGGAATACTTGCTCTGGCTTTCTTGTAAAGAAAGATTCCCAGCAAGATTCGTCTGCTCCTTCCCCATGTAGCGTGGGGCTCCCGTGTAACCTTGAAACGTGCAATGTGACCAGTTGTGGCTGCCGGAAGAAAAAAATCTGGGGTCGTACGAAACTTGTCTTTCTGTGAGTTTCCCAAGCCACAGGTGAGGCCGAGGTAGGGTGAGGATGTGATTCGTGGGAACCTGGCCATTCTTGGGTAGTTAGATCCCACTTCAACTTCTGTTGGTGGCCTGTGGGAGTGGGAAAGAAAGTAAGGTTATGAGCCTTCCTGCTCCCATGCTTATCGAATGTATGACCTGGAAAAATTTCCTCTGTGGGCCTGATGGCAGAGGAGCAAATTGGTTACTCTTTCGAGGTCTGTCATATTTGATTATCTATTTTCTGGTAGGTTCAGTGATTAAAATATTGATGTCAGTAGAGCCGGGTTTATCCTTGGGACAGTGTGCCTGGCACCTGGTCATCCCTTGACCAGCCAGCCTCTTTACTAACTCTGCAGCTCCTCCCCTCCCAGAAACAGAGCAACAAATGGGGAGTTAGAATCACCTGAGAGAGGCCCACCCTCCCATTCTGCTGGCAGTGCCTTCCTCAGGCCCTGCAAGCCAAGTCCTTGAAACATGACTATTTGAGGCTGTGGAAACTGGAGGAATTTGAGTAGACAGGACTGTTGAGGGCCAGGTGGGACGTGGTAGAAATGCAGTTCTTTATTCAGAGCTCACTGAGGCTTTTTTTTTTTTTGGCTACACAGTTTGGCATGGGAGATCTTAGTTCCCCAACCAGGGATCGAACCTGTGCCCCTGCAGTGGAAGTGCAGAGTCTCAACCACTGAATCCCTAGAGAAGTACCCCCACACACACTTTTTTTTTTCCCTTTATTCCTAGCTGGTGGGTGATCACTTACTAGAGCTGTTGTAATCCAACTCTCTTAACCCTGGATCACTGCATGTGGGGTATGAGCTGTGAGATGGTAAGAACTCAAGTGTGTATGCAGTGTTGCGCATATAGCCCTGGGATAGGAAAACCTTTGCAGGAGACATACTACAAGATAAAGACTTAAGTCTAGGTTGTAAACAAAGCCAGAGGTGCTTTGCTATATTAACACCAATTCCTGCAGTCAGTCTTTTGGGTACAGTTCCTGTATAAATTTGGATAAACCCATAGCTGGTTCAACTTGGTCTCTTGGAGTTTTCTTAAGTTCTTCAACATGGCTTTGTAGTGACCATTTGATTCAGTAGTAAGGATTTATGCTCACTGTGGTTCAGACATGCTGGGCTCAGTGAGCCTTGGTTTGGGGGTCAGGGGGCATATGTACTTTTCAACATAACATTTAATGTTACTATGTTTCATATTTGGAAATCACGATGGGGGGGGTCTGTTCTTTTCAAAACACAAACAACAGGAAGTGAAGCTTAGTAAAAGGTACAGAGACTGGTAATTCTCAACCAAAGAGTTGGGGCATAACAGATTGTCCTTGAAGCAAGATTTCTTACAAGTTTCAATCAAATGGTGTTGCAGTTCTTTGGGGTTTTATTTGTAAAGGCACTAATGGTCTGTGATATCCAGGACCTTTCTCATGGACTCTGCTGTATACCCTCAAATTGGTTTTCTCTCAGTAAAGATCACAGCCAAGAAAATTCCCTGGGGACCCCAGAACATGGAGGTGGATAGAAAATTCCAGAAGGTTTGAGGTGGTGGGGTCCAGACTCTGTGAAACTTCTGGAACAGTCCATGCAACTCCAGACATGGCAGTCGATAAAATGTATTAACCATCCAAAAAAAAAAAAAAAAGAATTGACTGGTTTGATCTTCTTGTAACCAACATTTTTCACCCACAGTCTTTACTACATAAGTATTGAAGCAATATTAGTGAAGATAGTATTCTCTAGGTCTGCTACTCTTTTACCCTCAGTTCATTAAAAATACTGGTCAGTTTCCTTCTTTCCTTTTCCCTCCAGCTCATGCATAGCCTCTTCTTTTTGATTCACTGAACTCTCTGAAGGTACAAAGGCTAAGCCATGACTTTTAATAGATCCCTCACCTGGTACAATGGGACCAGTTTAGCACCATTCAATCACACCACTGACTATACAAGACCAAACACCACACCAGACACCAGAGATAAAGAAATAAACAGAAATTCTATCTCAAGATATAGAGAGACTGACAGTTAAGACATATCTCTCTGAAGGGTAAGGACTGTGCTATGATGCAGGCATGTGAAAGATGCCCAACAGAAGAGGAGAGAGATGATGATGGACATCTTCCTAGAGGAAGTAGGATGTGAGTTGAGCCTCTAAGAAGATGAAGTTAGCTGTGCATAGAACAAATGAGCGAATTCCCAACACGCTGCATTGCTTGCCATCTTTAAAGGCTCCTCAAGAACCTTAGATGAGAGATGACTTTAGGGAAGTAGAAAGTAGCTAAGTCGTGAAGGCAAGGACTCAAATCCAATACCACCAGCTGAACAGCTCTTGTTAACATTACAAAGGGCAGAGATTTAAAAGAAGGCCTGGACCGACTGGGATCAATATTCTTGGTTCAAATCTCTCTACTCAGTTCTATCTGAGAGTCCTGAGAGGTTTATAAAATGTCTGAAAATGTGATGTTCCAGCTATTAATATAATAAAAGAATTCCACAAAGGCCAGCATGAGACATTTCCTAAACATATTCAGAATTTTACTAAAAATTGAAGAAAATAGCCAATTTTGTGTATTCCTCCTTGACCCACAGGTAAGGGAGGAACTTGATCACAGATGTGTACACATGTTTGAGAGGACATGAAAGCACTTGTAATTTTTTTAATGGTAAACAGCTATATATATGTATATATATATACACATGTATATAAATATATTAGTCACTCAATCATGTCTGATCCCATGGACTGTAGCCTGCCAGGCTCCTCTGTTCATGGAATTCTCCAGGAAAGATTACTGGAATGGGTAGGATTCCCTGCTATATCTTGTATTTTATGCACTTTTGCAAGTAAGTTAAAAACTAGTCATTTTTTTGTAACTGTCAAGCATTGAGAATATATAAAAATGACAGACCCCTGCCTCCTGAGTAAAAATAACACATAGAAGAACCAACCAAGTTGTAGGTATGGTCGCATGCTTTTACCTCATCAAGCAATAATTATGTTTTAATCAGCACATAAAAGATCATATTGAAAACTATTTATATCCTTTACTGCTTTGGCAATTGGAGAAAGAAAAAGATTCCAATATGAAATCTTGCAGTGGGACTCAACTAATGTGTGGGCTTCAGTCCTGATCTACATTACACTTAGTCATGAGATACATATATAAATATACAGATATAATTTAAATTAAAAACTCACAAAATCAAGATGATCTGGCCCACTATAGGAGAACATTAGTCCTTGATTGCTTTGTGATATTAGTAAGTCTAGAGGAGTTTATTTTGTGAGAGAGAGAGAAACTATGGCTGGAAAATATCACCTATGCTAAATGACTTGATGGAAAGCAGCCAGAGATGGGCAAAGTCACATTTTTAAGATGTGCCCAAAATAAAGTTAGAACTCAGTAGTCTTGATCTGAAACACTGGAAACTATCAATGGCAATAAAGTTAGCTAGGTGGTTAATGGCCAAAAATGAAAAGCTATTTGTGTTTAACACCAAATGAATACATTGTTATCTAGGAAATAGTATATATCAGCCTTGTAATGCTATCAGTACAATTTCAACTTCACAGTGTGATCTAATAATCATAAAAATCACAAATTTGCCTAAATCATCTGTAGTTTTATCATCACCCCTAATCAGTTTGCTTCAGAAACTTGCTAGCCATTTTCAAGTAAATTCATGTCTATTCCAAGTTTCATAATCCACTTATTTTTATTATAATATTATAAAGGCAGTGGTGAGAATGAAGCCTTGGTCCAGATTCTTGCCCAGGTAAAAGATTTGTTTCAAATGCAAAATAGGCCAATGAATTTTAATGTAAAAGGGCAGAAGTTCAGTGAAGAGGTTTCAGATTCTACATTCTAACTAACCTTAAAGAAACCTCCACTTTCAGAATGCTTATGTTTTATTAAAGAAGAAAAGCTAAAATTTACCTGAAAATGATATTTCAATACTGTAAGTCCCCTACACATGAACAAGTTCCATTCCAAGAGTGTGCTCATAAATCAGTTTGTTCGTTAAGGCCAACAAAGTTAGCCTAGGTACCCAGATAACACAAGTGATTGTGTAGTACTATACTGTAATAGGTTTGTAATACTTTTTACATAAATAATACGTTTTAAAAGCACACAAAAATTGAAGCATTTTTAATCTTACAGTACTTATCTGGAAAAGTACAATAGCACAGTACAACATTGGGCTTCCCTGGTGGCTCAATAGTAAAGAATCTGCCTATCAATGCAGGAGACGCACGTTTTATCCCTGGATCAGGAAGATCACCTGGAGAAGGAAATGGTAACCCACTCCAGTATTCTTGCCTGGGAAATCTCATGTACAGAGGAGTCTGATGGGCTCAGTCCATGGAGATTACAAAAGAGTCATACACAACTCAGTGATTAAACAACACCATTACAACATCTAGCATAAAGGAACTGGCATCGAGTGGACAAACAAGAGTTACTCCACTCCAACACAAGTGGAGGCGGGAGAAGGCATGGGAGATGGTAGAGCTGAAGGATCATCAGCAATAGAAGATGAAGGGGAAACTGCAGTTTCACTCAAGCCTTACGATGATGGAATGCAGGTTTGCATCTTTGAAAGTCCACAGCTTGAAAGTTCCTATGTAGGGGATTTACTGTACTCCCCTAGCCTAACTACATATCTGTGTGAGGTCGGATTTTTTTTCATACACTTCAGCCAAATCAGTCATATCTGACTCTTTGCAAGCCTATGGACTATACAGTCCGTGGAATTCTCCAGTCCAGAATACTGGAGTGGGTAGCATTTCCCTTCTCCATGGGATCTTCCCAACCCAGGGATTGAACGCAGGTCTCCCGCCTTGCAGGCGGATTCTTTACCAACTGAGCCACAGGGAAGCCCCAAATCATCATACAGCAAGAGACTGTGCAGAAGCAGGTGTGAGAATCCAGCTATCTTCAGTTAAACCCAGCACTAAGAAGGCTTGTAAAAACATGACACCATGCTCCTTTTCTCACTACACTTTTTGTTTAGGAATTGGTTATTTCTTATAGCAATAAGTCAATGCATACTGGGTTTATTATATTTAAATGAATTAATCGATAGTCTTAAGTTTTCTTTTTAAATCTTTGTCATGATATAACTAACAGAAACACAAACACATTGGGATTGTTAATAGTTTTTTAAAGTAAAACGGGTCCTGAGACCCTGATGTAGTCATCAAGAGCCCATGTTTGAACCTTACCTCTAACACACACTTGCCTGACCATGGGTAGGAATTGAACCTCTCTAAATATTAATTCCCTCATAAGGAAAGTGAGGATAACATTAGCACTTTCAATGGATTGTTGTACGTTTTAAATAATATACAATAACAAATCATAATGTATGTTAAAATATAAATAAAGTTATGTTTACTCTATATTACAGTTTATTTTTGTAAAATAAGTATATGTATTTAAATACTATTATATTTATAAAGATAAGATCCCTGGCATGTACATAGTGCTCAGTAGATGAAAACTGTTATCGCTCCATCACTATAGCATGGGGTGAGTATGTGAGAGACATGAAAAAAAAAAAAATGAACAGCATAGTATTGCAAAATCTGAGAAAAAGAAGTTCCAACAAGAGGGACTTCCCTGGTGGTCCAGTGATTACGACTTCTGCTTTCAACACAGGGGGTGAGGATTCGATCCCTGGTGGGGCAGTTAAGATCCCACATGTCTCACAGCTAAAAAACCAAAATGTAAAACAGAAGCAATATTGTAATAAATTCTATAAAGACTTTAAGAATGGTCCACATCAAAAAAAAAAATCTATATTAAAAAAAGTGTTTCAAGAAGAGAAATTTATCCATAATGTAAAAATCTGGTGGGAGGGTGAATTGTGACTCCTTGGTGAACTCCAGGGAGGTCAGTTTGAGAACAACGATTGTGCTGAATGCCAGCCTGTGAGGAGCTTAGAGGAGGGGCCGTGAGGAAGCAAAGGCTGGGAGTTTAAGTCTCCTTTCAGGTCAGTCTAGGCAGCCTGATCCTGGGGACACACAGGAACAGCCTTGACTGTGAAGCCTACGCTAATCAATATGTGAGTCCCTGCAGACAGACATCCCTTTGCACCAGTAAATCTGAAAGGAATCCATGCCACTGGAGGGGGTGTGCCTTTCTTACTATAACTATTATATTCTGCCTTATCTTACCATTATATGTGGGCCAATATCTTACCTCCACCGTCTCCCCCTTGAGGGAACTTATCTCACTAGTAACACCTGTGAAAATGCCTTCTCCAGAGCAGATACAAAGTAAAAAGCAAATTGAATAAGTAATTTCTACAGTGTAGACATACACAGAGACCCACACAAGTGAATCACATATACTTGCCCACTGTGATGCTAGAAAATTTCATCACCAGTCCTTGAACCAACTTTGCTTGATATCCCAGTCTCTATGACGAGTTTCTTTCTGGACCCGTAATCTCTGAATAATAAGGATGAAGATTCTGTTTTTCTGGGCATATCTATGCAACAAGTTTATTAAAGCCCTACCACTCTTTGCCTTTCTGGCCCACTAATGACCTTAGTAGCATGCTACATATATAATTTTTATTTAGGTTTGAACCCACATGACCTCTGTATGACATACAATTAACTTTATTAATTTGGATAGTACTAACTCAGATTTTGCACTTATTCAGGTGTACAATTAAGCTTTTTTTTTCTTTTTTTTTGCTATTTAGGAGAAAAATCTTTATAAATAACTCAAATTCTGACCTATGTCACAATGGTGGTTTTTTGTAAATTAATTAAAAGAATAGACAACTTTTCAAGTTGTCAGTATCCTTTAAAATAAACAAAGTGGTTGGCTTTCAGACATTGAGATCATTATAGTCATACCTATGAATATTATAATATGGATAATAATGGTGATTTTCTATTTCCATCTCCAAGTAGATGCCTTTTGACTGAAAGAGTTGCCATTCTATGTGAAAATTTAAGAGTTTAACTTGACTATTTGCTGGCTTTGCATTTTTGCATGCAAGTGTCAATAAGGTTACCAACAAATATATATATCCCTTCCCCCCACCCAAAAAGATATATAGCTGTGGATCTGTTTAAGTATTTGTGTAAGTCCTTGGTTAAACTAAATTGTGGAAGTGGAATTAAAATTAACCTAACATGAAAAAATGCTCAACATGGCTAGTTATTAGAGAAATGCAAATCAAAACTTCAATGAGGTGCCACCTCATACCAGTCAGAATGGCCATCATTTAAAAGTCTATGAATAAATGCTGGAGGGGGTGTGGAGAAAAAAGAACACTTCTACATTGTTGATGGAAATGTAAATTGGTTCAATGACTATGGAAAACAATAGGGAGTTTCCTCAAAAACTACAATTGGAGTCACCATATGATTCTATGATCCCACTCCTGGGCATATATCCAAACAAAACTATAAATAAAAAAGATATATACATCCCTGTCTTCAGAACATCACTATTTACAACAGCCATGACATGGAAGCATTCTAAATGTCCGCAATAGTTAGTGGATAAAGAAGATGTGGTATATATTAGTATATCTTACAATGAAGTATTACTCAGTCACACAAAAAAAGAATGAAATAATTCCATTTGCAGCTACAGGGATGGACCTAGAGATTATCATACTAAGTGAAGTAAGTCAGAAAGAGAAAGACAAACACCATATGATACCACTTCTGTGTGGAACCTAAAATATAACACCAATGAACCTATCTGTGAAACAGAAACAGACTCACAGATATAGATGACAGACTTCAGGCTGCCAAGGGGGAAGAAGGGTGGAAGGGTGATGGATTGGGAGCTTGGGATTAGCAGATGCAAAGTGCTGCATATAAAATAGACAAACAACAAGGTCCTACTGTACAGCACAGGGAACTATATTCAATATCCTATAAGAAACCATAATGAAAAAAAAATGGATTAGCTTAAAATATTTTACGGTAGATTTTTACAAATGACTTTATAACCTCTATGAGAACTTCAATATCTATAGTATGCAATTAGTGAAATTTCTGGTAGAATTTCCTGAATAATTCAATGGAAAAAAGCATTCCTACGTTAATGAGTTAACTGGCCTGGTAAATGAGTTTATTAAAGACAGTCCATTAAATGTTGGCTAATGCCTATAAAACAATGATTTTAGTTTCAGTGAGCTATTCTTTTAACAATAGCTGTATAACATGTCCAACTGCATTTAAAAACCCTTTCTCCACATAGACAAGTCACATCCTTTAATGTTTTCCGCAATGGTTGAACTTGCTTCCAATCCACAAACTGTTTTGAACCGTTTGCCAAGGCACTAGAAACAAGAAGAAAATAGACTGTTAATTTAAAATACAATCCTGATTTTGTATGATATCAAACCTAATTCCTCTGAAAGCAGGCAGGACTGAAATTTCCCATCTGGCCTGGGAAGATGTATTGATTTTGACTCCCAAGAAGCCCCACCCTGTATCTACACCTGATTGATTAATATAAATGATTCCCGCTCAAAAAATCAGAGTGGTGATGAAAAGTTGATGAAAGCTCCAGAAAGCCTTAAATATTGTTACAGCAGTGATGAATACTAGAACCATTGCATTCAGCCACTAAATTCCTCTTCTCTCCCTGTCTGTGTAGTATTGTATTAGTTTCCTGGGGCTAAAGAACAAGTTTATTTTCACAGTTTTGGAGGCTAGAAGTTAAAGATCAAGGTGTCAGCAAGATTGGTTTCTGCTGTATCCTTTCTCCTTGGCTTGTATATGGCTGTATTTTCCCTGTGTCTTCACGTGGTTTTCCCTCTGTGTATGCTGTCTGTGTCCTGATAGCCTCTTTTTTTTTTCATTTATTTTTATTAGTTGGAGGCTAATTACTTTACAATATTGTAGTGGTTTTTGTCATACATTGACATGAATCAGCCATGGATTTACACCAGTCATATTGGGTTAATACCCATTCAAATGACCTCATTTTAACTTAACGGCCTTTTAAAATCTCTGTCTCCAATTCCACTTACATTCTTAGGAATTGGAGTGAAGGACTTCATATGAATTTGGGAGGACCCAAGTCCATCCTAAAGGAAATCAGTCCTGAATATTCATTGGAAGGACTGATGCTGAAGCTGAAACTCCAATGCTTTGGCCACCTGATGCAAAGAACTGACTCATTGGAAAAGACCCTGATGCTGGGAAAGATTCAAGGCAGGAGGAGAAGGGGATGACAGAGGATGAGATGGTTGGATGGCATCACCGACTTGATGGACATGAGTTTGAATAAGCTCCGGGAGTTGGTGATGGACCGGGAGGCCCGGTGTGCTGCAGTCCATGGGGTTGCAAAGAGTCGGACATGACTGAGCAACTGAACTGAAAGCCCATAGTAAGTGTTGAATAAGGAGAAAGACTGTACTTACCTACAGTCTGCTAGAAGCTCCTCACATCTAAATTTCTACAAAATATATTTACAACAGCACCTATAAACCAAACATTCTTAGCATAACCAGTACATTCAACAGGCTGGACTTGTTGTCAAATTGCAGTTTTTCTTGTGTACTTTTTTCACTTTTCTCCAGGTAAAATTTTCAGCAAGCCCTTCTGTTTTCTGCTCCCTCTTACGTTATGAGGCTATAGTGATTTAAGTCATAAACCATCTTAATTCAGATATTAAAATGCACAGTGCATCAAAACTCCACTTGGCTTCGTGTCACATTCCCAACCCCTTTCCTGCTTGGGAGCACCCAGTGGGGGAAGGGGTGCAGTAGTCTGCAGCTATTCTGTTTTTTTAATTTCCTCTTCTTAGTCCTCTCCTCTTCCAATGCTGATTCCTCCTCCAAGGCTGGAGCTCAGAGAAGAACGGTAAGGACCCAGGCAATTCCTGTAAGAATGGGTAACTTGGGGAACTGACGCTGGGACCTGGCATGGGTGTGAAGCAGACCTCGGTTGTCATGACTGTGTCATGCAGGCCCGCGGAGCTTAGTGCTGAATGACTCCTCCGTGGTTCACCTAGTGGCCTGGGCATTGCCTGCCTTGGTTCCTGGTAGCCTTCCTCTGCTCCTAGGAACACCTAGGAGCTCACCTCCAGGTTATTGTTTCCTGAGGTCACACCAGCTCCCCCTTCCTCAAGGCCACATCTTGTCCAGAGGGACTGCCTATATGGCTGTGGCTCAGGCACCATCTATGTTTGCTCCCAGGGTGAGAGGCAGTGTGAGTTCTCTAAGACCTGTGAGAAATGGAATATTTCCTGCCACATCAGTAAACAAAGGATGTCACAGTCATCAAGGATCACGGCCCTCCAACATGAGCTGGTAAGCCCTGCGGAAGCTCAGGGCTGAAAAGAATTTCTGCCATCTAGCAGCCACTCCCTATGGTGATCCTTGAGGAAACTCAAGATGTGAAAATACAAGCTACTGGCCCCAGAAAGCTGAGGCACGTTTCAAAAGAATCTTCAATGAGTCCATATGCATCTTCTCATATATAGAAAAGTACTAAAATTATTAATATGAGATGTCTGGTTTTCTTTAATTAACAGTCATCTTTTGACATTCAGACTACCTGCCCTTTGTTGCAAAACTTCTATATATCCTAGCTCCTCCCCTTGCCTCCTGGAACAGTTTCTCAGGACTATCTGAAATGCGGTCTCCCGGGCTATAGTCTCCCTTTCTCCCCAAATAAAACTTAACTCGGTATTTTCTGTTTGTTTCTTTCAACTCAACAACCGCAACAACAAGGAACATTCTAATCCTCCCCAGAGTCCAGAGAAACCCCTTCTCTGTGCTTGAGGTAGGGGAAATAGCACCTTCCCTATACCCTCCACCTCTGCTACCCCTCATCCTCACCCCCAGTCCCACATGGCAACCAACTTTCTCTACACGTGATCATTCCCAACATGGAACTTCTCTCTGCAGGGCACTTAATATTCTTTTACTGGACGAGGCAGTTCAGGGCTCCAGGAAAAATTTCTTAGTACAGCTTTTACACATTTTGCAGGTGGTGATTGGGTTTTGGGATGTCACAGCTGTTGTATCATCTCTCTCAGTCAAAACTTTAACTTGAACATCCTGGTACATTTCTTTATTGCCTTTCTCAGATGAAAGTCATCAGAATTCATAAAGTTATCAATTGGGAAATAGGAGCTTATCTGAGGTCTCGTAGGCTACAATAAGAGAGCATATGATAAAATCTTCTGAGCTACAAATGAGAGAAAGATGTTCTCTGACTAAAAAGTCCACAAAGTATTATTAGTGGATTGTATCAGCTTACATTTTACATGGTCACACTAATATTCTGTACTGAAATATTGGAAAATTACTTTAAATTTATCTTTTGCTGTGCCAAATAGGGCAGGAAAATAGAAAAAAGTTAGTCCTCTGCCTAATCACACCACTCTTTTAAAACTATTTCCAAGAGAAGAATCTGATTTCTTGGTTATTTGAGAAAACAAATCCAGCCTGTTAACACTAAACAGTATCAGTTTAAAATAGATGCCAGTGATCAGCTTAGCAAATTTATCAATAATATCAGTCTTTCTGTGCAACATTTATTTTCACAAAAAATGTAATTAACCATTTTTTAAAAGGGATACTTTGATTAGTTCCTTAAAGAAACTGAAGCCTTAGAATTTAAAACTAAAAGAGTCATCTTATAAACTCCACTTTATTACTATAGTAATAGTAATAGTTCCAGTTGTTTTATTTCTAATTTCAAGTTTTAAGATTTTTCACTGCCTTAGTACTGGTGATGTTTTTAGCCTTCTTATTGTTAAGAACTACTATTTCAGAGGAATAGTAGCTTTATTGTCTAACAAACCACAGCAAAACATAATGGTTAAAACATTAAGCATTTATTATTTCTCATGATTCTGTGAGTTGTTTGGATAGTTCTCTTGGTCTGGGCTGGCTTGGTCAAGGCTGAATGGTTTACAAAGGTATCACTCACATGACTGGCCATTGTTGGATTGGGTAAAGTCCTATTTAAAGTTCTCCAGAAACTCCCTTGGTGAGGGTGGGGCTCAGCTGATTCAACCTATCTCTGTGCTCCCTGCAATCTGCAATGTGCTATTGTCCAGGAGGCTATCACATGCATGGTGGTCTTTAGGTTCTAACAAAGCAAGATAGGAAAACTCCTAATCCACTCACATTTCTCTTAGATCTACTTACATCAAGTATGTTGATATCTCACTGCATAGCTTGTGCATGTTCAGTCATGTCCAACTCTTTGCAACCCCTTGGACTGTAGCCCACCAGGCTCCTCAGGCTAAAACAAATTGCACAACTGAACCCAGGTTCAAAATATGCAGATGTAGACCATCTTTCTTAGTAGGAACAGCTACAAAGTCACAGTGCTTAGGGATTTGCACATAGGTAAGAGAATTTGTAGCCATTTTGTAATCTATCACAGATGTCTTAACCTCATTTTATCTTTTAGTTTTATCACAAGGCTGTCATTGGAAAAACCAAAACCAACATCTTGGTAAAGCAAATATACTCAACTTTAGAGTTTTCATTTCTGCTTTTTTTTTTCTTTTGCCCTATGAATAAAGTTGTATAACCTCATTACCTATTTTGTGCTTCTCTTCATATCCATTCTTAATCGGCTTACCTCCTTAACTTTTGTGGGGTTTAGAGCCCACAATCCATTAGTAATTATGATAACTACAATGAAGATGCTTCTTTTCATCCCCGAACACTATGTGGTAGCAAGAATAAAGTTTTCTAACTCTTACAGTTGAGTTAAAAATGAAAATGTTTAAATTGTATCAATAATAGTTGGTAAATTTGCTTAAAAGCCACAGTTTTAAAAATTGTATGTTGGAAATTCCCTGGTGGTTCCGTGGTTAGGACTCTGCACTTTCACTGCATATGACCTGGGTTTGATCCCTGATCAGAGAACCAAGATCCCATAAGCCTCACAACTAAAAATAAATAAACAAAATTGCTGCAACCAGTGTACAGAATAAGTAAATAAATTAAAAAAACTGTATGCTGAATCTACCCAGTGAGTTTAGGCAATTGAATGGATAATTTACTAAGACTCCCATGTGCTGACACTGTCCTAGGTGCTGAGAATGAGATGAACGAAAGAGACAATGCCCCTCTTCTCACCAGGCTCACATCTTATGGAGGAGGCAGATCACGAGCAACTGAACAAATGAGGGAGATAACTTTATGCTTTTATTAGTTTTAAAGGTAAATAATAAAAATGATGGTGGGAAAATAAGAGTGTTAGGTACCATTATCGTGAATATGTCAGACGCTCATTAAATTTACTGTTGAACTGCTGATTCTATATAAACCTGAAGTGTGTGAAAATCAATTTTGAATTTATAAGTGAAAAAACACCCAACACACAGAGCACTCAGTTCTGAAAATAATACATTTCTTACCCTTGTTTTTGGAAATCTAAGGAAATAAAAGAATACAACAGCATATATATAAGCATATTTATATTGAACTTCAAGAAAGTTTCCACTAGCATTCTTTGATAGTAAGCAACCCAAATCAATTTTAATTAACTGAAGACAGAGGAGAAGCTTGGCGGGTATGGAGAGCTCACAGAATTGAAGGGAATGGTAAAGAATCAGAATGAGAAACGAGGAGAGGCTGAGGAGTGATTTGTGTTGGTGCGTGTTCCAGACAGGCTTCCTGGTGACTCACATGGGGAAGAATCTGCCTGCAATGCAGGAGACCTGAGTTCAATCCCTGGGTCAGGAAGATCCCCTGGAGAAGGGAATGGCTACCCACTCCAGTATTCTTGCCTGGAGTATACCATGGACAGAGGGGCCTGGCAGGCTACAGTCCATGGGGTCACAAAGAGTCAGACACGATGGAGCAACTAACACTTTCACCTTCACTTTTTCATGTACCAGACAGACAGCCTTACTGACTGGTACTCTTGGGCTCCCATTATATCTACATCCTTCGCCGTGTAACTTTGCTGTTTTCTCCCACTACGAAGGGGGTTGTCTGTCTCAGTCCTTGACTCTGGGCTCCATTTCAGGATGTCAGTGTTACAGACGCTGATGGCTTGGAGAGTTTGCAATAGAGTGTTGTTTGTTTCTGGTACTTACAAATGCCTCAATGCCCAGATCTAATTTATGTGTATGATAAAATATAGTCAGGAGAACAGAGAGGGCTAGTTGTGGCCACAATCTTTTTGTGAGCTTGCAAAGAGTTCTTAAAGAAAAAATGTCAAGTAAGGTGTCTGCACTGTATGGAGAAAGTTCTAGATAGCTTTTCATTAAGTACTATTATTAAGGATCAAAAGCTGCATGTAATACCAAAATACTCAAATTCATGTCCATCTTTGAAGCTTGTGAACCTCAAATTTGTGTACAGTATTGAAATAATCCTAGAGCGTGTAAAACAAAGAGGATGCACATACCAAAATTATTTTTGCTGAAATCATATATGAATGCTGGTGTGGTCCAGGACTTAGGTTATATTAATACCAGTTGTACATGGTGCTTAGAAAAACTAACATACTGAAAGTATGCATTTTTAAATGTTTAATTTTTCCCTACATTAATCCCCTCTCCATATATTTCAATTTTTTATTAAGATCATTTTATTTTAAAAGTTTTCAAATTATTTCAAGCAAATTTGAAATAATTTTACAATACACGCGTGCTAAGTTGCTTCAGTCATGTCTGACTCTTTGCGACCCTATGGACTGTAGCCCATCAGTCTTCTCTATCCATGGGATTTCCCAGGCAAGAATACTGGAGTGAGTTGCGATTTCCTTCCTCCAGGGGATCTTCCCCACCCAGGGATCAAACCCGAGTCTCTTATGTCTCCTAAATTGGCAGGTGGATTCTTGACCTCCTGGGAAGCCCAATTTTGGGCTGCAGCATGAGGCATGTAGGATCTTAGTTCCCTGACCAGGAACTATCCATTGGAAGCATGGACTCTTAACCACTGGACCACCAGGAAATTTCCAACTTTACAGTAAACACCTTTTATGTCCATCAGCTAGATTTTATCACTGACATTTAATGATAGCCTCCTTAAGATACAATTCATATACCATACACTCCACCTATTGAAAGTTACATAATTTGACTTTAAATAAAGACTTGTTCTTTTAAATTTTTTATCTGGAAGTCATTTCAAATTTATAGAAAATGTCTGTTGCTCCATTGTGTCCGACTCTTTGTGACCCCATGGACTGTAACCCACTAGGCTCTTTTGTCCATTGAGTTCTCCAGGCAAGAATATTAGAGTGGGTTGCTGTTCCCTTCTCCAGGGGATCTTCCCAACCCAGGGATCAAACCCAGTTCTCCCACATTGCAGGCAGATTCTTAACCATTTGAGTCACTAGGGAAGCCCAGGTAGAAACTATCTTAAAGGTTTTACCTGGAAGTCATTTCAAGTTTAATAGGAAATGTGTAAGAAAAGTACTAAGAAAACCCAAAGATCCTCTACCCAAATGTACATAATCTTGATATACTTTAATATTGTTAACACTTAAATGCTTTAACATTTGCTCTTTCACCCTCTCCCCCACACAGAGCTTTCCTGCCATTTGAGAGTAAGTTGTATGCCTCATTGTTCTATTACTTACTGTGTATTGATTAAGAAGGTGAATCTTTTCTTACATAATCCCAATACAGGTGTCAATGTAAATAAATTTAATATTGTTGCAATATGTTACCAGATATCAGTTTACTTGTCATGACTCTTTCATCTTCTTCAATCCAGAAGAGTTCTCCAGCCCTTTGTGACAATGACCTATTTGAAGGATATATGTCCTTCTTTTGAATAGAATGAGCCTCATTTGGGGTTTGTCAAGTTTTTCCTCGTGACCATGTTCAGGTAGTCATCCTCTCAGGAGTCCTGCTAAGTGATGCTGAGGCCCTTTCAAGGTGCCACTTTCTGAGGCATATCATGTCCACTTGTCCCTTTTGGCAGTGATACTTTTGATCACCTGGTCAGTTCAGTTCAATTCAATTGTTCAGTCATGTCCAACTCTTTGCAGCCCCATGGACTGCAGCACACCAAGTCTCCCTGTCCATCACCAACTCCTGGAGCTTGCTCAAACTCATGTCCATTGAGTCGGTGATGCCATCCAACCATTTCATCCTCTGTCATCCCCTTCTCCTCCCACCTTCAATCTTTCCTAGCATCAGGGTCTTTTCCAGTGAGTCAGTTCTTCACATCAGGTGGCCAAAGTATTGGAGTTTCAGCTTCAACATTAGTCCTTCCAATGAATGTTCAAGACTGATTTCCTTTAGGATGGACTGGTTGTATCTCCTTGCAGTTCAAGGGACTCTCAAGAGTCTTCTCCAACACCGCAGTTCAGAAGCATCTATTCTTCAGCACTCAAATTTATTTATGGTCCAACTCTTACATCCATACATGACTACTGGAAAAACCATAGCTTTGACTAGACGGACCTTTGTCGGCCAAGTAATGCCTCAGCTTTTTAATATGCTGTCTAGATTTGTCATAACTTTTCTTCCAAGGAGCAAGCATCTTTTAATTTCATGGCTGCAGTCACCATCTGCAGTGATTTTAGAGCCCCAAAAAGAAGTCTCTCACTGTTTCCATTGTTTCCCCGTCTATTCTCTGTGAAGTGATGGGACCAGATGCTATGATCTTAGATTTCTGAATGTTGAGTTTTAAGCCAAGTTTTTTACTCTCCTCTTTCACTTTTGTCAAGAAGCTTTTTAGTTCTTCTTTGCTTTCTGCCATAAGAGCGGTGTCATCTGCATATCTGAGGTTGTTGATTATTTCTCCCAGAAATCTCTATTCCAGTGTGTGCATCTTCCAGCCTGGCATTTCACATGATGTTAAATAAGCAGGATGTTATTTAAGCATCCTATTAAATAAGCAGAATGACAATATACAACCTTGACATACTCCTTACCCAATTTGGAACCAGTCTCTTCTTCCATGTCCAGTTCTAACTGTTGCTTCCTGACCTGCATACAGATTTCTCAGGAGGCAAGTAAGGTGGCCTGCTATTCCCATCTCTTTAAGAATTTTCCACAGTTTTCTGTGATCCACACAGTCAAAGGTTTTGGCGTAGTCAATAAAGCAGAAGTAGATGTTTTTCTGGAACTCTCTTGCTTTTTCAATGATCCAACGGATGTTGGCAGTTTGATCTCTGTTTCCTCTGCCTGTTCTAAATCTAGCTTGAACATCTGGAAGTTCACAGTTCACATACTGTTGAAGCCTGGCTTGGAGAATTTTGAGCATTACTTTGCTAGCGTGTGAGATGCGTGCAATTGTGCAGTACTTTGAACATTCCTTGGTGTTGCCTTTCTTTGGGATTGAAATGAAACTGACCTTTTCCAGTCTTGTGGCCACTGCTGAGTTATCCAGATTCGCTGGCATATTGAGTGTAGCCCTTTCACAGCATCATCTTTTAGGATTTGAAATAGCTCAACTGGACTTCCATCACCTCCACTAGCTTTGCTCGTAGCGATGCTTCCTAAGATCCACTTGACTTTGCATTCTAGGATGTCTGGCTCTAGGTGAGTGATCACACCATCATCGTTATCTGGGTCATGAAGATCTTTTTTGTATAGTTCTTCTGTGTATTCTTGCCACCTGTTCTTAATATCTTCTGCTTCTGTTAGGTCCATACCATTTCTGTCCTTTGTTGTGTCCATCTTTGCATGAAATGTTCCCTTGGTATCTCTAATTTTCTTGAAGAGATCTCTAGTCTTTCCCATTCTATTGTTTTCCTCTATTTCTTTGCATTGATCACTGAGGAAGGCTTTCTTCCTTTTCAAGACCATCCCCAAGAAAAAGAAATGCAAAAAAGCAAAATGGTTGTCTGAGGAGGCCTTACAAATAGCTGAGAAAAGAAGCAAAGGGAAAGGCAAAGAAGAAAAGAAAAGATATACCAATTTGAATGTAGAGTTCCAAAGAATAGCAAGGAGAGATAAGAAAGCATTCCTCAGTGATCACCTGATCAAGGCAAGTTATAATTTCTCTACCATATTTTTACTATATTTTCCTTGCATGTTTTTATTGTAGTATAATTGCTTTACAATGTTGTGTTAGTTTCTGCTGTAAAACATTAGTCCATTGTATGTGATTCATACAGCTAAATCACGTTTGTGATTGTATGGATCACAGTTGTATGGATCAGTTGTATGTGTACATATATCCCCTTCCTCCTGAGTCTCCCTCCCTCCCTTCCATTCCACCCTTCTAGAATTCCATGCATATTTAAGAAGCAATGTGTGAAAGGATACTTTGTGTAAAATAGTGCTTCTCATCCAAAGTTTCCTCCTAAACTTAGCACCCATTGACATTTCTTGCCTAAACTCACCTTTCCCAAAATTGTGAATTGGTAGCATTAATCCCATGGCACCCTCTCCTTCTTTACCAGTTGGTACTCATTGCTTCACTCGTGTATCTACTTATCTATTATCAGCTCTCACTCCTGGATTTTAATTTTTTCCATGACTTACAATTCATTATGGTCCACATTTGGTCTGTGGGATTCCCTTCAAGTTATTTCCTGTATCCTTGCAAAATCCTCCTATCAGGTTTTCCGAGCATCTTCTTTCTTTCTGGCATAATAAGACTCAGAAGATTGAGATCTGATCATCTGAAGCATGCAATGTCATAAATAGAATGTAAAATATAATCATTGTGTTCATTTGTGGAAACATCACCTAGGGATTAAAATTATTAAAGAGATGCCTACACTTAGCCACCCCAAGGCAGAATTCATCTGCAAAATCTACTGCTGATATATCAAACCTACAGTGACTGACAGAAAAATCAGGTACGTGTTATAGAAAAATGAAGTATTTTAATAAATCATTGTTTTGTAAATGTTAAGAGTTTTTACTTAGTGGCCCAGTTTTAAGAGC
This sequence comes from Cervus canadensis, assembly GCF_019320065.1. NCBI lineage: Eukaryota > Metazoa > Chordata > Mammalia > Artiodactyla > Cervidae > Cervus > Cervus canadensis. Next base: position 66,274,239 of record NC_057398.1, on the reverse strand, counting down.
ATATTGCTTATTTTTAAGCAATTTTCATAGAAGTAAATAAACATAGCTTTGAATATAGTCTCTCTGGAAAGGTGCTTAACTAGTGGGTCTCAACAGAAAAGTATTCATTTTGTTTACTATTCTTTTAACCTTATTAGGATACTTTAAGTGAGATATTTGAGATTCTCCAGATCTTTTGCTCTAGATACTTCTTTTTACATTTCTGTAATTCAACATCATATTCATATTTCATATAAATTGTCAAATTCTCTCATCCATGTCTTTTTATTTTATGCTCATGGTTCTCCTCTCCTTACATGTTTCCCTGCCAACTTTGACTACAAGAGAAAGAAATCAAAGTTACAGAGATCCTTGTCAGAGGTCTTACTGAATGAAAATGTCCCTTGTGCCAAATTATTTGGATGTTGTTTAGAATCAGTTCTTCAGAGAGAAATATTTTCTTTGTGTGTGTGTTATTCTTTTTACTCCGTTCATAGCACCTTGAGTAATTTTCTAACTGCATCAAGGTGAACATGTGCAATAGTGCTCTATTAAAAAGTGGTTAAGTGGAGTTAAAAAAATGAATTCAGCAGGTATTTATGAAGGGCTTGCTGTGCTTTTGGCACCATGCTAATCAAAAAAGTTCTGCAATATCCATTCCTGTGAAAAGCTTAAGTCTTCGGGGAAATAAGACTATCAGAAGAAATATTTAATAATAGGGCCACAGAGAACCGCTGGATTGGATGTTAAGTTAGGGCTACCACTATGACAAGTCTGTGCTTGAAAATCAGTCTCCACTGTTTTTGTACTGGTGTGTAGCAAAACATCCTGAAATTAAGCTGTTTAAAATAACAAACAATTATTATTTTGCACAGTTCAGGGGTGTCTGAAAGTCAGCAGTGGCTTAACTGGGTGATTCTGGCTCAGAGTCTGTCCAGAGGTCGTTGTCAAATTGGATCAGGGTTGCATTCATCTCAAGGTTTCACTGGGGCTAAAGAATCTACTTCAAGCTGATTCTTGTGAAGGTGGACAGGTCTCAGGATTGACGCTTTCAAACTGTGGTGTTGGAGAAGACTCTTGAGAGTCCCTTGGACTGCAAGGAGATCAAACCAGCCAATCCTAAAGGAAATCAATTCTTAATATTCATTGGAAGGACTGATGCTGAAGTTGAAGCTCCAGTACTTTGGCCACCTGATGTGAAGAGCTGGCCCATTGGAAAAGACTCTGAGTCTGGGAAAGATTGAAGGCAGGAGGAGAAGGGGACAACAGAGGATGAGATGGTTGGATGGCATCACCGACTCAATGGACATGAGTTTGAGCAAACTCCAGAAGATAGTGAGGGCTTCCCAGGTATTTCAGTGGGTAAAGAATCTGCCTGTGATGCAGGAAACACAGGTTCAATCCCTGGGTCAAGAAGAGCTCCTGGAGGAGGAAATGGCAAGCCACTCCAGTATTCTTGCCCGAAGAATCCCATGGAAAGAGGAGCCTGGCCACAGTCCATGGGGTTGCAAAGGGTCGGACATGACTGGAGCGACTGAGCATGCACCGGAAGATAGTGAAGGACAGGAAAGCCTGGAGTGCTGCAGTTCATGCAGTTGCAAACAGTCGGACATGACTGGGCAACTGAACAGCAACGACTCGGCCTCAGTTCTCCCATGACTGTGGGCTGGAGGCTTCCGTTTCTCACCAGTAAACCTCTCCCAAAGGATGCTCACAGCACAGCAGCCTGCTTCCCCCAGAGTGAGCGATCTAAGAGGGAGAAAGAGAGGGAGTGCCCTGGTGGGAGTCAGAGTGCTTTTTTTTTTTGGGGGGGGGGGGTAGCAGGAACCGTTGCTTTACAAAATTGTGTTAGTTTCTGCTATACAACAAAGTGAATCAGCTGTATGCAGACATACATCCCCTCTGCCTTGAGCCTCCCTCCCACCCTCTTATCCCACCTTTCAAGGTCAGCACAGAGCACCAAGCTGAGCCCCCTGTGCGGTAAAGCAGCTTCCCACCAGTTATCTATCTAACACACCATAAAGAAGAAACTTGCTAAAAGAGTAGGTCTTTAGCATTCTTACCACACACACACACACATACACGGTAACTCTGGGAGGTGAGGTGATAGATTTGTAAGCTGACCTGATTGTGATAATCATTCCACAATGTATACATATGCCAGTCATTGCATCATACACTTCATATATAATTTATTTGCCAATTATACCTCAATAAAGTTGGAGAAAAACACCTTGGCTTTGTCTATTCTTGAACTTTATAAACAGGTACTTTGTTAGGTCTGATTTATTTCACTTTGCATCATATTTCTGAGATCCATCCATGCCAAGGCACCTAGTTGTAGCTCATTCTACTTTCCTTGCAGTGCAGAATTTCAGTGTCACCCTTTCTCTCAAAAAATTATTTACTTGGCCATGCTGAGTCTTAGTTGCAGCACATGGGATCTTCCATCTGCATTGCAGCATGCAGATTCTTTACTTGCATTGTGCAGGGTCGAGTTCCCTGACCAAGGATTGAACCAGCGCCCCCTGCATTGGGAGCTTGGAGTCATGGCCACTGGACCACCAGGGAAGTCACAGTGTTACCATTTCTACTGTTATAGACCTTTGGGTTGTGTATAGTTTGATATTATTATAAGTAATGCTACTGAAGAAGGAATTCATAGGGCCTGGACTCCATCTCAGGCCTGTCTGTGCTGATCGTGCGCGGCCACCTCTCCAGTGGACTCTGAACTCTGTGCTTAGCACCTGTGGGAATGACAATGGAAGGATAAGCCCCCCTCTGGGCAGGGGAATCTTGAAGAACAGACACTAATCACCCCTGCCTCCGGACACTATCTATCAGAATGTAAGCACAGGCTTATCAGTTATTAACTATTTGGAATGTAACCGCAGGCTTATTGATTATTGACTGTTTGGACACGTACACATGGGGTAGGTGGTGGGTTTTGACACGTACACATGGGGTATAAAAGATTTTCACAAATGCTGGACAGGGTCCTTGGCTAAGGGGGACTCTGCCTTGGGCCCGCCGGCGTAATAAACTGCACTCCACTATCTGCATTGTCCTTCTGAGTGAGTCTGTTTCCCGGAAAGCGTGGCTATAACATTTGGTGCATGGGCCGGGAAGCTCCTCACTTTGAGGAGACAGGTCTCATTTGAGGCCACCCCGAGGCTTTGTGGCTTGAATCTCCTAGAGGGGGGAAGGCGCCTCGCCCCTCTGGAAGAATTCAGCCTTTCAAAGCCCAGTTTCTTCGCTTTGGCAGGTAGTGGACCGCAGCAGGGAACTGAGCGCTCAGGTGAGGAGGAGCCCACCCGGCAGGGTGGAAGAGGGGGCCTGATCACCCCCCTGGGAGGGACTAGAAGGAGCGGGGACCCACAGGAGCCTGGAATAGGCAGGCGGCGATTGCTTGGTATGCAGGTCGAGGAGCGTGCTAGGGTTTAGGAAGGAAATTTGTGAAGGACATTTAGGAGGTGTGTCCACGCCGTCTCAGGGAAAATTATTACCAAGCGATCGCCAGGGGATTTTTAGGATAAGAAACTGGTCCTAGTATGCTCGTATTCTGCCCTCCCCCAGGAGGTGTCCCGTCTGCTGTGAAATTCTTGACCCCCCCCCCCCCCCGGAATTGTTAGGCTAGAAGGAGGGGGAAACAGAAGTGAGTATGAATTGGCTTTTCCGGAGATGGCCTGGGACATGAGATATTTAACCCATCTGTGTTTTCATCCGCACCTGATCAAGCCCACCAAGGCAGAATGGACTTTAAGGGAGAAACAGTCTCGGACCATGTGATGTTCTGGTTCAGCTGTGCTGACCAGCAGGTGAAGACACGCTGATCCCCCTTCTCCCTCTGGGATATGGCAGGTAAGGCTCTTCTCACCCCAATTAGGAAGGAGGCAGAATGGCAATTTAAGTGTCACTGAGTGGAAATATCAGAAGTACATAGGGTACTGAGAACTTCGTAGACAGAACGAAAAGGAAAAGTAGAAGAAGGTCTGAGAAGGTAAGCAAGATGGGGGGAAGTGAATCTAAGGCAACTGTATTGGAGTGAAAATTTTAAAGAAGGGATTAGGAGGAGACTATGGGGTGAAGATGAAGCCTAACTGCCTCCACATACTCTGTGAGGTCGAATGGACCCCTATGGGAGCAGGATGGCCACCAGAGAACACCATGAACTTAAAAATAGTGGAAGCAATCTACACAGTAGTCACAGGAGAGCCAGGACACCTGGATCAATATCCATCTATTGACTCATGGCTAGGGTTAGCTTGAGACCCTCCTACTTGGACAAGGTTCTGTATCCAGAAGGGAAAGGGAAAAATATTAATGGCACAAAAATTGACTGATGATAAAAAAGGAAATTCTACAGGATTTGGACGGGGATGACCTGACCCCTCCCCCATGCTGGATAATGACACGCCTGCCTCCCAGTGCTTCACCAGGACCGGAGGCCTCCTTAATGCCCGATCCAGGGCCAGGTGAAGTTTCTGCAACAGCCGCTACTCCTCCGCCAGCTTTCCCGGAGTTCGTAGAGCCGCCTTTGGGCAGGCTCCGATCCCGGTGACAGAAGCCTCTGGCCAACACTTCCAGGATCCGGCTCCACCCGAACCGCCCAAGCTATACCCGCCTCTCCCGGTGAGTACTGACAAGAGGGGGAGGGAGACGTTGGAATTAAGCAGAGACTGCGCCCTGCCAGAGAGCTGGAGGGAACGAAAGAGAACAGACAAGAGACTTACAGTGCAAGCTGCTGCTCTAGGAAAGTCTAACTCGGGCCCTCCAGAAAACCTCATCTGCCCCAGGGACAGGACAGTCCTTCAGCCAGTCCCAAGGGAGGCCCTGGGCCCGTTACAGCCAAACCAGTGTGCCTGGCGCCGAGCTTTTGGCCACTGGAAGAATGAATGCCCTAAGGCAAGGAAGGAAGAGGAAGCTCCCGCAGTTGTGGGGCTTGCTGACCTGGAAATTAACTAGGGCTGCCAGGGCTCAGAGATATCAGGTCCCTGAGAGCCCATGGTAACCATAAAAGTGGGGGACCAAAACATTGACTTCATGGTGGATACAGGAGCAGAACTGTCGGTAGTAACAAAACCTGTGGCACCACTGTCCAAAAAGACTACCGCTGTAACTGGGGTATCGGGAGAAGAGATGACTAAATCGTTTTGCCAGCCCAGAAAATGTCAGATGGTGGGGGGGGCACCAAGTGACATTCCTGAGTGCCCAGTACCCCTGTTGGGAAGAGACTTGCTCTCCAAACTAGGAGCACAGGTGACTTTCTCCCCTGAGGAGAGGCCCACCTTCTGGACAGACTCTATGACTTATTTGCCCTCTCTCTCAGTGCCAACCCAAGATGAGTGGAGGTTGCATGAGCCTCTGAAGGCAGAACCGGGTGGGCCAGAAGAGCATGAGGGAGTTAACTCAATTATTCCCTGAGGTCTGGGTGGAAGACAACCCCCCCTCCCCCCAGGCTGGCTAAACATCACGCCCCAGTGATAATGGAACTCAAACCAGGCACCATCCCGGTTAGAGGGCGCTGGTACCCGCTATGGATGGAGGCCTGGGCCGGCATACTGCCCCACATCAATAGATTGAAACAAGCAGGCATTCTAGTAGAGTGCCAGTCGGCTTGGAATACGCCAATCCTGCCAGTCAAAAGGGAAGGAGGACAGGACTATAGGCCTGTACAAGATCTCAGGCTAGTCAACCAGGTTACTGTGACTTTACACCCCACTGTTCCAAACCCCTATACCTTGCTTAGCCTCCTCCCGCCGAGGACTAAAGTTTACACTTGCCTAGATCTCAAGGATGCCTTCTGCATACGCCTCGCCCCAGCGTCACAGCCCATCTTTGCCTTTGAATGAGAAGATCCAGTGGGGAGCACCAAACAGCAGCTCATCTGGACTCCCCCACAAGGGTTTAAAAACTTCCCAGCCATCTTTGGGGAAGCCTTGGCTTCTGATCTGGACTCATTCCATCCAGAAGAGTATGGATGTCAACTCCTACAATAGGGGGATGACCTGCTGCTGGCTGCCTGAGACCAAGGAAAAATGCTGGAAAGGGACAAATGCACTGCTCCAGCTGTTGATGAAAGCAGGTTACCGGGTGTCGAAGAAGAAGGCACAGATCTACAAAGAGGAGGTAAGGTATCTGGGGGTTGTTTTAAAGAAGGGCTCAAGGTTCCAGACCCTAATTGGGTCCTATATACTGAGGGCACTAGCCTGATAAAACAATGACAACGGCTGTCAGGTTAGCCAAAGTGGAAGGGGCCATCAAGACTGAAAAGAGAGGGTGGGAATTGCCAAGTGGCAAATTATTGGTACCGGAGGAGCTGGCACACACTCTGGTAAGCCAGACACACCAAGCGACCCACCTAGGCCATGCTGCCTGCTCACAGGTTAATGCTGCCTCTTGGATATTCAGACAAAAACCTCTGGGTATTCAGCTGAAAGGCACACTGCCCCTTGAACACCTGGGAGTGGACTTCACTGAAATGAAACCTCACCAACACTACCATTACCTGCTGGTCATGATATGTGCATTCTTGAGATGGGTAAAAGCTTTTCCTACCTGGACTGAAAGAGCATCAGAAGTATCCCGGTGCCTGCTTAGGGAAATGGTTCCCAGATTTGGATTTCCTACCAGCATTGGATCAGGCTATGGCCCGGCTTTTGCAGCTGATTTAGTACAACAAGTAAGCAAAACTTTAAACATCAAATGGAAACTACACACTGCATATAGGCCCAGAGTTCTGAGATGGTGGAATGAACCTACTGGACACTTAAAGAGACTCTCCAAGTGGATCAGAGAGACTGACTGCTCCTGAGTGGACTTGCTTCCGATGGCTCTGCTCAGACTCAGGATGACCCCACAGTCCCGAGGCTATTCTCCATACGAAATTGTGTATGGGAGGCCTCCTCCCATAATAAAACAGGTGTCAACAAATTTGCCTCAGGTAAGGGGGGATAGGATTTCACAGCAGATGGAACTGGGTAAGGTAATAAATCGGGTAACTGAGTTTGTACAAGAAAGGGTGCCGTTCCCCCTTGGGGAACAGATTCATGAGTTTACACTTGGTGACCAAGTGTGGGTCAAAGATTGGGAACATGATTTGCTAGCCCTTTGGTGAAAGGGCCCTTATGTTATTCTAACTACCCCTACTGCAGTTAAAGTTGCAGGCATTGCCCCTTGGATCCATCACACCAGAGCGAAGAAGGCATACAACACTGACCCGGAAGACACTGAGTGGACCACCCAGAAGGACCCCACCGACCCACGGGAAACCAAGATCATTCTGAGGAGGAAGAAGAAAACTAGGTCCCAGATGAGCCCTCTACAGGATGGAGCTGGGTAAACGACTCCTGCTGCTCGGCCTCACCAATGCAATTTTGAACTTGGGTATGTGGGGCTATGCCCCTGTCAGTAATAGACAGACTCCCCTGGTGGGTATCGTCACTCCGTTATGGGGACTTTAACAACAGAAAGGAACTTTCCTCTCTGTCACCAACCATAACCTTTCTTTGCCCTCTGGTGTTAGAAGAAGCCATCAATGGGCCAGGGACATAGGGTTACATTTAACATGAACACCAGCCTTATGGAGATAACAAAGGCTTATACCTCATATATGAGAATTAAAGAGGAAAAGGGCTCCCTTACAAAAGGGGGACAGGCCTCCCGGTGCCTTGAGCAATACTACCAGGTCTGGGATGAATATTTCTGGATGACTCCTGAGAAAGGACAGTTGATTGCCCCTGCTACTATTTGCTGGGAACAAAAAGAACAGAAAGTTGGATTTGGAGACCATCCCCTAGACCCAAAAGAATTGTTATTTGTCCCCTGAACAAAGTAAACAAATCTTGGAAGTTACCTATCACCCCAATCAGTCTGCTCAGTGGCCCGGTTCCGACTGGAAATATAATCCTGGAATCCGCTGGGTAGCCCCCAATGGGACCCAGTGGCTCTGTGGGCTTAACTTATGGCCATGGTTACCAGTTGGCTGGGTGGGGCGTTGCACATTAGGATTTGCTTTTGCCCATGGCAGAATTAAGCCTAGCCTACACCAGCCTCCAGTAAACCTGCCTTATCTGCATGCAAGATGGACACGATCTGTGTTCCAATGGTATGACTATCTTGCTGCCTTGTTTATACCCTCTGTAGGGACAATGGATATCATGGTTAAGGTAGAGGCCTTAACTAGTTTCATTAAACAGGCCCTCTTAAACAGTACTAAAGCCATTCAAGCTTTGAATGAAGAACAGATTCAGATGAGGAAGGCAGTAATTCAAAATAGGATGGCATTAGACATACTCACAGCAGCCCAAGGAGGGAATTTGGCGAATGGTGTGTACATCCCTGACCTGTCTGAAGATGTATCTGCTGCCTTGGAGGATATGCAAAATCAAGTGAAAGCCATGTCTAATGAACTGTTGTTATAGTAATCTTGATCATACTGCTTTGTGGACCCTGCTTCCTACAATGCCTTGTGAATTTTGTAACCCAGAGGTTGATAGCATTCTCTCATGTGGGTGGCAGGAGGGCTAAGGTACAATATATCTCAATAAATGATGCTCGTTATGGAAACCAAGAGCATCAAGAGGGGGGAATGAAGAAGGAATTCATAGGGCCTGGACTCCATCTCAGGCCTGTCTGTGCTGATGGTGCGCGGCCACCTCTCCAGTGGACTCTGAACTCTGTGCTTAGCGCCTGTGGGAATGACAATGGAAGGATAAGACCCCCCTCTGGGCAGGGGAATCTTGAAGAACAGACACTAATCACCCCTGCCTCCGGACACTATCTATCAGAATGTAAGCACAGGCTTATCAGTTATTAACTATTTGGAATGTAACTGCGGGCTTATTGATTATTGACTGTTTGAACACATAACACGTGAATGATGGGGTTATTGTAGTTGTATTTACCCTTCCTTTGTTTATGTAAATCTCAAGGGAATTGGGGTAGTGGGTTTGGACACGTACACATGGGGTATAAAAGATTTTCACAAATGCTGGTCGGGGTCCTTGGCTAAGAGGAGACTCTGCCTTGGGCCCGCCGGTGTAATAAACTGCACTCCACTATCTGCATTGTCCTTCTGAGTGAGTCTGTTTCCCGGAAAGCGTGGCTATAACACTAAAAGGAATATTCCTATACTTGTCTTTTGGTAAACATAGTGTATGTGTGGATTTCTGTTGATTATAGCTAATGTTTTAAAAAAACACTATCATAATCATATTCTAACACATACATACAGAATCTAGAAAAATGGTACTGAAGAATTTATTTACAGGGCAGCAATGGAGAAACAGACTTAGAGAAAAGACTTATGGACATGGGGAGAGGGGAGGAAAGGGTGAGATGTGTGGAAAGAGTAACTTGGAAACTTACATTACCATATGTAAGATAGATAGCCAACGGGAATTTGCTGTTTGGCTCAGGAAACTCAAATGGGCTCTGTGTCAAGCTAGAGGGGTAGGATGGGGAGGGAGATGGGAGGGAGCTTCAAAAGGGAGGGGATATATGTATACCTATGGCTGATCCATGTGGAGATTTGATAGAAAACAACAAAATTCTGTAAAGCAATTATCCTTCAATAAAAAAATAAATTGAAAACAAAAACACTATCATAGCTTCTGTGGTAGAATAAAGTGGAAGGAAGGAAAAAAGAAGAAGTGGAGAGAAGTAGAGAGTCTATTGTAGTGGCCCAGGTACTGCAGTGGTGGTGGCTTGGACTATGGTATTAGCAGTGAAGATGGCAGACTGATGGATCCTAGAGCTTTTGAAATGTTAGTCACTCAGTCGTATCCGACTCTTTGTGACCCTGTGGACTAGCCTGCCAGGCTCCTTTGTCTTAGCAAGGATACTGAAGTGGGTAGCCATTCCTGTCTCCAGGGGATCTTCCCAACCCAGGGACCGAACCTGGGTCTCCCGCTTTGCAGGTGGATTCTTTACCGTCTAACCCCCACAGGGAAGAAGGATTGCCATGACTTAGTTACTGACTGGATATATAGGATGTGAAACAAAGTGCAAATGTCAGCAGTACCTCCAAGATTCCTGACTCATTGAATGTGGAAATTGGGTGTTTAATTCATCATGAAACCATTCTTTTACTAACTTGAAGCCCATTTGTGAAAGTGTATGAGTTCTCATTGCTTAAGTTCATAACTTGGAATTTTTAAAAAGGTAGGATTTTAGAAAGTCAATTAAAACAAGGTAGAATTATTTGCATACATTTTTACAAGAACCTGACTATTGTAATCTTAAGCTTACAAAATTGATACTCAGATTCTCCCTAAAGTGGTTTTCAATGTACTCATCAGCAATATTCCAATTAAAAAAGTATTCACGTTTAAAAATTTGTAAATGAGTAGGGAGTAGATTTCTATTCCTGAGGGAATTCAAACATTTTTTTCACTTTTGTCATGACTTGATAAAGATTGAATTATACCACTTGATGGATAAATATTGTGTAAAATGAATTGTTCTCAATTCAATTTCTTATAGACTAATGCCTTCATCCCCTAAATTGCTCTTGCAATAGCTACCTTATTGGCAGTCTTAGCAACTGGTGTTGAGGTTGAAGGAGCAGAAACCCAATCATTAATTTATCCCTGAGCACGGATTTGGATATCAGTTGAGAAGTTTAAGTGGAAATGGTATGGGAACTTTTACTTCTGCAGTTGTTGAAACAAGAATTTTGTTTTCAGAGCATCAAACTACACTTGATACCTCACAGAAATTCAGGTAAGTAAGAAGTGATATGTGTTGCAAAGATTAAGTCCCATTTAATGGTAGTTCATTTTTATCTCTCCTTTCTCTTTTTAAATTATAGTAGGTTGTATACAGGGCTTCCCTGGTGGCTCAGTGATAAAGAACCCGCCTGTCACTGCAGCAGGCACGGGTTTGACTTTTGATCAGGAAGATCCCCCAGAGTAGGAAATGGCAACCCATGCCAGTCTTTCCTGGAAAATCCCAGGCAAGTCAGAGGAGTCTGACAGGCTACAGTCCATGGGGCTGCAAAAGAGTTGTACACGACTTAGCGACTGAACAACAACATATTGTACACAGAAACAGGAAATGACTAAATTCACAGACAGCTGTAACCTTTCTTTCAGGTCTCAATCATTCAATTCCTTTAGTATAATATTACCATAGAAAAGAATTCTAATATCTTTAAGTTCTGCAGCTGGTTGTGGTTTAATTTCATGGCATATGTTTTTGTTCTATTCGTTCATAGTCTGCCTTATCTGTGACACATCACTTCTGGTCTTCATTTCATCCCTGAGATGCTTCTGTATTTTCCTGTTTCTTTTCACTGACGTGACTCATGGGGCAGAGGACTGGGTGCCAAGGGACACACGAGTTGTGGCAAACATGACCTTTGCCCTCATGGTCTCCAGTTTTAAATATCCTTTTTATTGAAAGTCAGAATCGTTTTTTGACAACATTTGTTGTCTCCATTTTTAAAATGCTTGATCCAATGTGCAAGATGCAGCTGTCGTGGGTGTGATCAGAGTTTATTCCACTGCAGGGCAGTGTGGTAGAAAGAGTATTAGCACACAACTCAGAAAACCTAAGCAGCAATTCCAGGTCTATAGCTTTCTAACCATCCTCTTTTGATAGGTCTAAAGAAACTTTGAGCCTTGTTTTTTCTCATCTGTAACATCAGGATAGTAATATCTGCTCCAGTGACTTGATGGACTTTTTTGGGAAGATCAAATGATACCCTGAAGAATGTCTGAAAAATTGAAATGTGCTATATAGGAACGTCCCATGAAATTGACATTTTATGATGATCAGTTGTATTTGCTAAGATGTTGCTTTGACTGCTTGAAACAGAAACCCAAGTTGACAGTGCCTTGACAAAGATTGAAATCTATGTCTCTCTCACAGAACAGTACAAACTGCACAGTAATTGGGCCACCAGTGTCCTTGTATCTTATTGCTCTGCCATCTGTAGGCTTTTGTCCTCATCTACAAGGTCCAAGGCCCACAAAATGTCAATATAAGTAATAAGGACAGAATAGTACTATTAGAGCACAAATAGCACTAATGTATTATTAAAATGTAAAGAACCACTGTCTTAACATGTTCTCCTGTCCCATAGTGCCAAAAAGGATCAAAGCTCTTTAAGATGTACGGTTAGGTAGAAGACCTAGGCTCCTGTTAAAGGTAAGACTGAGTTAAACAGACCTAAAAGACATAAAGCATCATCTTGGGCAGTGGTTCTCCACCCTGGTATGATGCATTAAAATCACTTGAGGAGTTTTCAAACTCCTGATGACCAGCCTCACTACAGATTTATTAAAACCACAGTCTGGGAAAAAGCAGCATTAGTTTTTTAGCTCCTAAGTGTTTCTAATGTAGAGCTAACATTGCAAACCACTTTTCTTAGGAGAATTTAGCAATCAAGACAAGGCGCACTGGACGCAATGGCCAAACAGATTTAGATCCAAAATTGAGCAGTAGGGGGACTTCCCTGGTGATCCAGTGTTTAAGACTCTGAGCTTCTACTCCCGGGGGCATGGATTTGATCCCTGGTCAGGGAATTAAGATCTCATATGCTGCCTGGCATAGCCAAGTAAATAAAATGAGGGGATAGAGTGGTAGATGATCAAGAATTCATTACATCAGTAAAAGTTTATAGTTCAGATTATGGTAAGGGGATATCATATCATTAGAGAGCTAATTCTTAGCTTAAAGAAGGTAGGTGTCATGCTTCCTTATGACCTGGATTCTTGGAATTTCTGAATGAAATTTCCAAATGTCTTCTCTGTACCTTTTGTTTGTTGTAATATTTTTCAGTATGACCCTATTTGCTGAGACACTGAGAAAGTATATTTTTCTAATTTATTTTGTTGTATGAAGTACTCTTATTTGTGAAAAGAATGAAAGAGATAGGTGAGAAAGTTTGGTCTAATTCATTGCTAATCAGGCATAAATACTTGAATTCTAAATACTCTCAGTTATTTCAAAATATTTTTAAATTAGGCACGCAATGTATGTAAAATGAGACCAACGTAGTAAGAAATTGTTGCTATTTTGCTTTGACAAATGTTGTTTTGCTTCATTCATTCAGTCCTTTACTTCTTTGACTTACTCATCCTGTGTCCTTTATCCCATTTTATGGGGAAATGGCAACAGGAGACTCGGGTTCCATCTTTGGGTCAAGAAGATCCCCCGGAGGAAGAAATGACTACCCACTCCAGCATTCTTGCCTGGAAAACTCTATGGACAGAGGAGCCTGATGGGCTACAGCCCATGAAGCCACAAAGAGTCGGACATGGCTAAGCCTGAACTTTCCTACTTATAGTGCTGTGTTGAGCATTTTAAGACTCGCTAGGAAGACAAAGAGTAAGACTCTCCTGCCCTTAAGAAGCTGATGGAAGAGACAGAAATATAGACAATTATTAAACAATGGAGAAGAACAGTCACTGAGGTATAAGGAGGGAATTAAAGGTGAGATACAGAATCTATGACGGCTTCATGGAGAGAATGTCAGTTTTTCTCTAAAAGGATAACTAAAGATAAATTTTGAAACTACAAGAGGGAAGGCCACTTCAGGGAGAGAGGCAGCATCACCTTCTGAATCATCCTGGTTTAGATTCAGGAGAAAAGAAATTGCTGAGCACCAGGTATACGCACAGACTCAGAAGTAATTTATGACTTTCCATCAGTGCTAGAATCACATATGAATTTATAATACCATAGGAAAAATGGAGTTAGAGAGTCACTTCAGAGGTTATATGACCTGAGATGCATATTTTATTACTTTTCCTTTTTATGCCTTATGTATCGAAGAGAGCTTTCTAGGCAGTTCCAGGTACATATTTCTAATAACAGTAAACATTTACTGAATGCTTACTATATGCACGGTCTGTTCTGAGAACTTTATAAGCATTAACCAATTTCCTTCTCACAGCAGCCTATGACATGCTCATATACTACGTGAGACACTAAGACGGCAATATGACTCATTCAAGGTCACCTGTTAAGTAGAAAATCCAGAACCAAGGCCGAATTTTATTGCCGACTCTCACTGACAGTCTTTATTAAAGTTTCAATGAAGAACAGAACATGAATCTAAAAGCAAGAAAACATTGAGTTTTAAGATCCCCCTGTGTGATCATTTTGCCATTCATCTTTTCTGACAATGGTAAATGCATGGATAAATCTTGATTGGGAAGGAAGTCTTATACTGGACAAAAAAATGAAAGAGGAAGTCCATTCAAACTAAATTTAGGTAGCATCTGAAGGATGAAGAGAGCCGTCTCCTAGCACAATGCTCTTCAAACCGGCTGTCACGGCAAACCTCCGAGAGCAATGTATTGGGAGGGGCGGAGGGGACACATAAAGCCTGTGGTCACTCCAAATCCTTTACCAAATAAGAACTGGATTTTGAGAGCTACAGCATATCAGATACTTGTCAAAATACCAGCCCAGGAGAGAGCTTGCCAAGAAGGCACTTGACAGACTGCACGCTTAGGGGAGCACAGGAACCAGACATTGTCACGCACCAGCATGCAGACAATTACAACAGAGACGGAAACAAAGTGTTTCACTTGAAGACATCTTATCCAAGAAAAAAAATCAGCCTGTGTGTACACACCATGTAGCTCCCAAAGGAAATCATGCCATCAAGTATCAGACACACTCGCCAATAAAAATGAATTTCAAAGGGAAAAGATAGTACGTTCTAAGTCTGTCTTGTTACAAGTTATTATGCACAACGTTTAGCCTAAATTCTCTTTTTCACTGCAGCAGTTTCACGCTGGTTTTCATCTATTTTGAAAGATGAAAACTTCCTCAGTTTAGGAAGGAAAAAGTATACGGCCATAAAGATTCACAACCTCTCATCTGCAATTTTGAAATCTAAAATTCTCCGCAAAATGAAAGTTTTTCATTGTTTGGCACCAAAATGCATTTGGGTGTAAAACCTGAGTTGAGCTGATGTGAGGTTGTGTGTGTTTTTATTTATCCCACTTAGTGTGAATATTCATACATTTTGTTGCAAAAATCTTAATGAGTTTTATTCTGCAGGACTTTTTACACACCCCTGTGGGTGTTACATAATAAATAGCGAACGTACTGAAATTTTTGCAGTTTGTTTTATGACCCTGGGTATGATCAAGTGTCTCTTAGTTTACAGTCTATGAAAACTTGAATTTTTATCCTACAGTTTTGTGAAAACTGTATAAGTCTTAATTATGTTGAATTGGTTCACAGTGATTTTAAAGTCTACTATATCCTTCTGCATGCATGCATGCTAAGTCGCTTCAGTCATGTGTGACTCTGCATGACCCCATGGACAGAGGAGCCTGGGGGGCTACAGTCCATGGGGATTCTCCAGGCAAGAATACTGGAGTGGGTTGCCATGCCCTCCTCCAGGGGACCTCTCCAACCCAGGACAATATCCTTTTATTTCTCTGTATATCCATTTTATTAATTTTTGAGAGTTTGATATTGAAACATCAACTAAAAATCTTAATTTATCTTAGAAAAATAATTGCAATACATAGTGAAACTATATGCAACCTTGTTCTCTATCTTCCAAATCTGTAAATGTGTTATCATACTTTCACAATTTAAAAAAACAAAAATTAAAAACCAAACAAAGCAAAGCAAACAGTGTATGTACCACATTGGGGTTTCCCAGGCCATGCTAGTGGTAAAGAACCCACCTGCCAATGCAGGAGACATAAGAGACACAGGTTCAATCCCTGGGTCAGAAGGATACCTTGGAGAAGAAAATGGCAACCCACTCCAGTATTCTTGCTTGGAAAACTCCATGGCCAGAGGAACCTGGTGGGCTATAGTCCATAGCATCACAAAGAGTCAGACTTAAACACGTAAACACTTTAACAGACTAAGGTGACTTAGCACGGATGCATGCAGAAGGATAGAGTAGGCCTGAAAATCACTAATTCATATTATTTTCATATTATTCATACTCCTAGTTGTTTTGGGAAGAATCATTATCAAGAATTAAAACTAAAATTGTAAAATCCCTGCACACTTAGTTTGATCATTTTATTTCTTTTTTTCTTTGTTTTTGGCAGCGCTGGGTCTTCGTTGCTGTGCTCAGGCCCCTCGTGGTGGTGGCTCTTCTTGCTGTGGAGCGTGGGCCCCAGGGCACGTGCACTTCAGTCGCTGTGGCTCGGTTATGGTTCCCAGGCTCCAGAGCACAGGCTCAGCGGCTGTGGCATGCAGACTTGGTTGCTTGCAGCACATGGGATCCTCCTGGATCAGGAATAGAACCTGCATCTCCTGCATTGACAGGTGGAATTTTTACCACTGAGCCACCAGGGAAGCCTGCACACTTTGTTTTAGATTTTTGGCCAATTTATATATCCAGGCATACCTCAGACATACTGTGGGTTTGGTTCCAGACCCTGGTGATAAAGAGAATACCGCAATAAAGTGAGTCATACAAGTTGTTTGGTTTCCCAGTGCATATAAAAGTTTTGTTTCCTCTCTAATGTAGTCTGTTACGTGTTAATAGCATTATGTCTTAAACTATGTACATACCTTACTTAAAAACTACTTTATTGCTCAAAGTTGCTAACTATCATCTGTGCCTTCAGCAAGTCATACTAGTAATATCAAAGATCACTGGTCACAGATTGCCATAATAAATACAATCATAATAGTGAAAAAGTCTGAAATATTGCAAGAATTACCAAAACATGACCCAGAGATAGGAAATGAGCAATTGCTGTTGGGAAAATGACACCCATAGCCTTGCTTCATTTGGGGTTGCCACAAACCTTCAGTTTGTAAAAATGCAGTGTTTGGCAAGTGCCGTAAAGTAAGATATGGCTGTAAGGGAAAGGACAACCTGTATGACCTGCAACTCCCACATGGCACAAAAGGAAGTAGGACTTGCCCCAATGTAGTGCTAAGAGACTGGACCAGACTTTAGCCTGGCTTCCACCGGTACCAGTCACATTCCTCGCTGTGACCCCAGCTCCCCTGCAGAGTTCTTGCTCAAGAAGACACAATGAGGCCAAACCACAAAGTGTGGGTCCCAATCCATCTTGTCAAACCATTTTCAGGAATGTTCTACTTGCTTCCCTCTTGTAATTTTCCATTTCCTCCTACCCCCTGCAGTCCCTCTGTTCTTCTTCACTTCCTTGTAGCCTCTTTTCCGTTTTCTATCTGTGCTCCCTTTGAACACCTCAGTTACCTTCACCTCAGTTAGAGTTGAATTTGTGCCATGCCAGAGTCACTCTTGGGCTTCCCTCATAGCTCAGTCCGTAAAGAATCTGCCTGCAATGCAGGAGACCCGGGTTTGATCCCTGGGTTGGGAAGATCCCCTGGAGAAGGAAATGGCAACCCACTCCAGTATTCTTGCCTGGAGAATCCCATCGACAGAGGAGCCTGGCGGGCTGCAGTCCATGGGGTCACGACAGTCAGACACGACTTAGCGACTAAACCACCACCACCACCAGAGTCGCTCTCCACTCCCGCAGGAGTCTGAGAGAATCTAACTTGCTACCTCTCACAAGCACCCTGTACTGTTTTTCTTTGACACTAGTTTCTGGTCCAGTGTATAAGGAGCTTGGAAGTTGTCACTCTACCGTAACAAGTTAAAGACTGAGCACACTGAAGTTTGACCCACTGCCCCACAAACTGCAGAAACAGGTAGCTACAGAGAGTCACTGAAGCAGAGACACCCACAGAGTGCTGGAGGAGGAAAATCTGAGCTATAATTGATGAATTGCAAAAGGCTACATGCGGATAAGCATGAAGTTAAAAGCTACAGACCTAGGAAGTCCCCACACTTCTTTGAATTTTATCTCCAAGAGCTCTACCATGTTCTCCCAGTGAACATTGGAAAAAAATCTCATCCTGCTTCAACTGGAGGGAGAAAGTAGTTATTTTGAATTATGCATTCTTTTCTTCTTCATAAGTCCTGTTGTCAGGAGAAATCATTTTTTTTCTGGAGCTTAACCTACTGGTGGGAATGCCAAGGTACAGGATCTTTAGAAGACAGTTTGGTGATTTCTTATAAAACTAGATGTTCTCTTACCAATCATCCAGAAACTGCTCCTTGGTACTTACCCCCAAAAATTAAAAAAAAAAAAAAAAATGTATTTCCACATGGAAATCTGCACATGGATGTTTAGAGCAGCTCTATTCATAATTGCCCAAACTTGAAAGCAATCTTTATTTATTCCTTCTCTGACACTGTTCCTTTCTTTTGTAGACCTGAGTTTTCTGACATATATCTTTTGCTTTTCCTTTGAGGAATTTCAGTTTTCTGAGCTAGTCTGATGATGATTCATTTGTTTTCTAATGAATATCCATCACCATATATAGTTACAGAATTTTTATTCATGGGAGCTTTCAAAGATTTACTCTCTTAGAAACTTTGTTACTCTCAACACTTAGGAAATTCCAAG
Organism: Cervus canadensis; assembly: GCF_019320065.1. NCBI lineage: Eukaryota > Metazoa > Chordata > Mammalia > Artiodactyla > Cervidae > Cervus > Cervus canadensis. Next base: position 66,255,874 of record NC_057398.1, on the reverse strand, counting down.
TGTTTGGGAAACTGTGAGCCAAGAACTGGGAATGAAGGCCAAATACTTCTGGGAAATCTATTTTGGTATCTGAATGACCAAGTATGCCTTTCTTCACCCTATCACACTATCACATAGTTATTAAACTAGAGCTCTGTTGATATGATGATGAAACATGGAGGAGGAAGATGTATTTATTATCTTATAATTAAATCTCAGTCTTTTAGTGGGACTGAGTTCCTGGGCAGTGAACTTCATAAGTGTTTCTTAGCCTTTCTATTTCTCCCTTTAGGTGAAACAGAAAGACAGGGTTCCTAGGTAGATAAGGCTCTGCTAAAGTAGTTTCTCTTCAATAGCAAGCCTTTGCTACAGAGCATGCTCTGGTTTTATTAAAAATGTAATATGTTCAGTTGTATCTTTTTTTAGATTGCACATACAAATGATATTATATGATATTTGTCTTTCTCTGTCCAGCCTACTTCACTTAGTATGATAATCTCTATGTCTATCCATGTTTCTGAAAATGGCATTATTTCATTCTTTTTTATGGCTGAGTATCATTCCATTTTACATTTATATCACATGTTAAATATTTTGAATAGAACCAGGTTCATATTTCCTTTGACTTGTCTAGAAGATGCCAATACATTCACATACAAAAAAAATGAAATATTGTTTATCATTTAAATTCTAAAGAAACTCAATCAGATGCTTGGAAATCTCTAGTGACGTAGAAGAGGCAGTCTTAAACTGAGCCATGGTGACTGTTAACTGCTGCTGGGAAAGACTAGTCACAAGAAAATTGCCTGGTGTCTAGATGTTAGCATGAAAAGGGACACAGTGATAAAAAAGATAAAATAAAATCATCTGTCTTAAATGATGTATGAGTAAAGCTTGTTTATCGTTAGAAAGTCGTACAATGTTAAAATGGATAGAATTTGTTTCAAACTGAAGGAAAAAATCCTATTGGATTTTATTTTTCTTGTATTATGTAAATCAGAAGTCAGAAAACTATAGCCTGTAGATATTTTTGTAAATAAAGTTTTATGAAAACACAGCCATGATCATGTGTTTTCATGTTGCCCATAACTGTTTTTGAGCCTTGAAGGTGAAGTTGAGTAGGTGCAGCAGAAACTACATGACCTGTAAAGGAACAATTTTTAGCCATCTGGTCCTTTCCAGGAAATGTCTGGAGATTCCTGGTTTAAATGATGAACACATACTTTTAAAAGTGTAAGACCAAGCACACAATCTCTTCCAAGCCACATTTTACTAAACGTCTTTTCAAAAATTTTAAGATATTATTTTTATCAAAACATTGACAAGGTTTAGCTGTTTTGCATTTTTCTCCCATCAAGAAAAAAGGCTATGTATTGCTTTTTTTAAATTTTCTTTTTCTATCCTTTTTATTTGAAAATCCTCTCCTAGACTAGTTAAATAAAGTATTGGAATTCAATGTCATGTCCACAGTTCCTCTTAAATTTCCACTGACAATAAAATGCATTTTGTGTTATGACATTTCTCATAAGAGTTAAGTGTTGGAAGAGCAGATAAAATATCAGAAGACATCTAATAACCAGTTTTATCTAGCAGAGCCCTGAAGTATTCCCCTGAGTTCAAGAGGTGAATGGATATTCTTGATAATGGAACATTTCAGATCGTTTTACTTTTTTCTTCTTCCTTCTAAAATAAGTACTTTATGAGTCTAAATAACCCTATAAGATTATCTTGAAATATTTTAGTTTAAAAGCTAGAAGCCTTCACCCAATTATACATTAATTTTATTGTTGTCATTTAATACAATCCCTGGCAATTTAAAATTAAGAACGTTAATACAGCTATATCCTAGGAAATAATTGAGTTGCAATAGAGCAGCCTTTCCAAAAAATTAAATTTCCTTTTAAATGAAAGTCAGTTGGAATAACCAAATGCTCAAGTGCTCTTGATTAATATTTAAGAATCTCTATGAATACATTTGCATGTATGTGTATTATGAAAACAGTATATGAAATCAGTTCTGATTTGAAATAAACTTAGGGAAGAACATTTATATGCTTCCACTTACACCTGATAACAAAAAGGTTGCTTTTCAATCAAATGAGAAAGTTAGATTATTAGAATCATGATAAAATGTAAATCCACTGATTACTTTGCCTATCCACCAAATCTAATTTAATTGTAATTTCCATGTATTTTAATAAATTGTTATAAGCACACATCAGATATTTGTTCATTTATTTTAATGGAAAGAATTTTAGGTATTATAGAAATTAGGAGAACATGATTTCTTTTAGGAAAGAGATATTGTATATATAAAGCCATTTATTCATTCAACAAATCTTCAGTCTGTACTTGCTGTTTGCTTGGCATTGTCTGTGAGCTAGGCCTGAGGGATGAAACAGTGCATAGTACAATCTGTCTTTCATAGGATGTAATATACAAAAAGCTGAGTGAAAAAGATCCTAAGGAGTAGTAACAAAAAATGCTTAGAAAGGCTAGAGCAGATTTTTAAAAAATGCATTTTGGCCATTTAAGACAGGAGCTAGGGTAGAAAAACCTTATGGAAGATGAGGCTAATGAATTACACCCAAAAGGATGGTTGAATTCAACTCACAAGCACTGGAAAGACATTCCAGGAAGTGACAGAGTACATTTAAGGAAGCATAGCTGAGAAAGTGAGGATATGTTTAAAGAAGAGCCATCATGGCATAATCACTTTGGCAATCTGTGTGCCAGTTTCTAATAAAATTAAACAAACACCTTCCCATCACATGGCAATTTCACATGCACATGTTCGCAAAAGGACTCACAAGAATATTCCTATTAGCTTTATGAATGATAGCACAATTTCTCATCATGAGGAGAATGGGTAAACGATTTATGCAATATTTATTCAATAAAAATAAATGAGCTGCGTAACAGGCAGTATAAACATCTGTAATGTTTATGGATACATTGCATAGACATGTTGAGCTAAGTAAGTCAGATAGTGAAGAATACACACTGCATGATTTCATTTACATGAAGTTTTAGAGCATACAAAATTAATCTGTGATGATATAGAAATCAGAATAGTTGTTGCCTCAAGGTGTGGGGATAAATTGTTTGGAAAGGGGGCAGGAGAAAAATTTTTAGGATGATGGAATTGCTCTATATCTAAATCCGTGGAGCATTTATGCATTTCACTACATGTAAGTTGCATCTCAATGAAGCACTTCTAGTGAAAAAGAACATCAGCAAGTGGTCCATTTGACTAGAGTACCTGAAACATGACAATGCAGTGATTGTCATATACTACTAAAAATTGTAATAAAGGGCATGAAAGCAGTGGTTTATTCCTATTGGCTCTTGTTTTATACGAAGCAAAGTAGGAGGCAAGATCATCTGCTGAATTGCAGTGTAAAAGTTAATTCTGAAAGTCTATAGTGTTATTTGCAATATCTTGACTTGTAGAAGAAATATTTTGATGGAGCTTATTTTTAATTGGATAGATTTATATTCTTTGCTAAAATGGAGTGAAATTTATGAAGTCTATGATTTTTGTATTATTTAAATTTAGGGAAACAAAAGTTATTTTAAGTAGAGACAACTTATTCTATGCACATTTTCTTGTAAAAATATTTATCAAAGAAAATACTTTAAATGGAGGCAAAGAATTAGTGTCCTGAAAAACCTTTGGACTAAAACATTTACACATTTAAATATTAAAAATAAAAAGAATTGAGAGCATCACACACACACAAAAAAAAAGAATTTGCTGAAAATAGCCCAAGCTGAGGATTTAAGGGGAGAAAAGTTAGGAAGAGCTGAACATGGAAGGGAATTATGACAATCTGATGAGATAAACTAGTTTATTTCTTATGGGGTTTAATAAGGTATTTGTGATAATTTAAGCAAGCCCTGTAGACTGATATTCTCAGTTGATTAGATCATGAGATGATGAGCCCCATCTTTGCAAAGATCTGAAAAAAACAAATTAACAGAGAAATAAATCATGGACTTTTTGACAGCATCTTCTTAATGTTCTACCTAGATATAAATGAAGTTTCATTGCAGTGGGCGTCTTTTTCTCATGAATTATGATGTGGAGTTGTGCTTATTTTATTTATTGTGTATCATTTGGCATCTCATTTTTCAGCTAGTTTCACAAGGGAGGGTGACAGGAATACTATATTCCTCCTTTTTAACTAGAACTTTCCAGTACTTGTTTATACTAGTTTCTACATTAGCATTTTCTCAATACAGGGTGGAGAGATTTGTGATGTTGACTCTGTCCCCGATAAGCTTTCTTTAATGCTAAGGAATGCCTGAAATGCAAGGTTTGGAGTTAGATCTGCGTGGCCTTCAGTAAGTTATTTTGATTTCAGCGTCCTTGTCTATGAAATAGACATGCCCAGTACCTCCATGAAGGGTTATTTTGAAAACTAGAAATGTTGTATGTGAAGTGGCTACCAGATTACCTGGAACATGCAAGGAACACAACAAATACCAACTAAAACTATTAATTATTGAGATTACTGGAGCCTTTGTATAGCTAGAAAGCTCGACTATCATACCTACACTTCATAGTCCTTCAATCTGATTTGGCTTTGGTGATTACTAAACAGCTATTTTGCTTCATTTGTTACTTTAATTTTTTTCTGAAGCACACAAAAGAAATTGTCCTCTTTTTTGGCCAGAGCATTAATATTTTTTTCTAGAGCAGGAGTCAGCAAATTCTTCTGTAACAGGCCAGACCGTAAATATTTTGGGGTTTGAGTGTCATACAGTTTCTGTTGCATCCACTTAGTTGTGCCATTGTAGCAGGAAGGCAGTATGCAGGGCATGGCTGAGTCCTGATCATACCTCATTTATTACAAAACCATGGGACTGGCCAGATTTGAGCCACACGTGGTATTCTGCTGCTCTAAAAACTACCAGTATCAATAGTACATGACACTTGGTACCTTTTGGACTTACCTCATAACGATTACCTTTAATGATTTTATTTTACAGATATTGTTGATATTTTGGGTGGTATTTCAAACATAGAATTTCTTTAAAGTTCCATATCTCCCCCCGCCCAGCTTTACTGAGGTGTAACTGACAAATAAAACAGTAAGATTTTTAAAGATTTTTAAGATATTTATGTACAAAGTTATGATCAAACATGGAATTTTTATTGTTTCAGGAATGTTTACCAAAAAAACTCCTTTACAAATAATTCACCCAAATAACTCAAAGAAATCATATATATATATATATAAAAAAAGTCAGCTATAAACCTAATAGAGATCTGGTCCTAATATCTCCATCTAAGAAATAATAGTGTATGAATCACATTTACAGCAAACAGTTGCATATCTGTATAAAATATTGTTTAAAAATTTTTAGGACTTTTGTCTCTTCAAGGAACATTTTAAAGGAGATTACTTTTTTAGTGGAGTTGGATTTCTAATTGCATTTGGGTTAATCATGCACACAGCTACCTGGTACCTCTGTCTTTGAACTTGAAAAATTCTAGCAGGCTTTCAATAGGGAATCTGTGTTCACTGTGTTGTATAGTAAGATAGGGAGTCACCAAGTGATCTTGCCACTGATGTGATGAGGGGGAAAGTTGACACATATGGACATCAATGGCCTAGGGAGGCCTCGGTAGGTGTTACTGCCCTATTCCCTGCTAGTGGTTCTATGATCAGTTTATCCCTCACTTCTAGATGGTAACAATATTGCTTCTAAAGAAGTGTCCCTGGGACTTCCCTGGTGGTCCAGTGGATAGGATTCCACCTGCCAGGGTAGGAAACATGAGGTCGATCTCTAGTCCAGGAAGATCTCACAGGCCACGGAGCAACTACTAAGTCTGTGTACCTCAAATACTGAGCCTGTGCTCTAGAGCCCGCAGCCACCAATATTGAGTCCACATGCTGCACTACTGAGGTCCGAATGTCTAGAGCCTGTTCTAGAGCCTGGCAGCCGCAACTACTGAGGCTGCAAGCTGCAACTTCTGAAGCTCGTGTGCCTAGAGCCCATGCTTCACAACAAGAGAAGCCACCGCAGTGAGAAGCCTGTGTACCACAATGAATTGTAGGCCCTGCTCACTGCAACTAGAGAAAGCCCACGTTCAGCAACGAAGACCCACAGCAACCAAAATTAATCAACTAATTTAAATTTTTTCTTCATTTTTAAAAATGTATTATTTCTGTGAAAAGTATTATAAACCTACAGTAGTATATGGCCATTTGTGTTAGTTGGGTACCTAGGCTAACTTTGTCAGACTTATAAGTCAATTAGACTCAGGAACACGTTCTCAGAGTGGAACCTGTTGGAATGTAGGGGACTAAAATTACACGGAACATGCACTTTGCTCTGGTATGAAACCTATGTTTCCATTTTGCTAAATGAAAAATGCAGTGCCTCTTACTGATGGGCAAGATTAATTTAGACTTGTTCTCTCTGATGTTTCATTATGGCCAGAGCAGAGAGAGCCTGGCTTTGTGCACAAGTGTCAAGATGGCTTGTAGAAAGTGAGGGCGGACATTGACTGGGAAAACAAACTGTGCTGTGAAGAAGTGAACTTTCTGCATTGAAACCTAGCTTGCAGACTATGGTATAAGAATATATAATTAAAGTAGAATAATGAAGATGTAAAAGGTGGTGAAGATAATTGTGGTTGTTTAGTCTATCAGTCATGTCCGACTCTAACTCCACGGACTGTAGCCCGCCAGACTCCTCCATCCATGGGATTTCCCAAGCAAGAGTACTGAAGTGGGTCACCATTTCCTTCTCCAGAGGATCTTCCCCATTCCGGAACTGAACCCACATCTCCTGCATCCTCTGCATTGGCAGGCAAAGTCTTTACCACTGAACCACCAGGGAATTCCCACAGGGATTCTAAGATGAAAGAATCAAAGAGAAGATAGCGTGGGCAACATGGAAGGTAGACAGGGCCAGAAGATTAAAATATAAAAGCCAAGTGTAAGCAGCCAATCCAGAGGTCAACAGCTACAGAATCCTGTTAGAATTCATGCAGGAAAACCAAGAGCAAATTCCCAGAGCCACTGGGAGGGCAGTGAGGGTGTAGTTTCAAGTCTCGTCAACAGACTGGAGTAAAGTAAGCATTAGGTCTGAGCAGGCTCCACGGTGGAGAAGCACAGCGGATACTGAAGACTAGAGAAGCCGGGTGTGTGGCCAACTTCTGATTTCTTGCCTCTGAACTTGTTTTGTTCTTGGTAACAAGCCCAGCAAGGGAAGTAAAACATTTCAATGCTTCTATTTAAAAAAGAAAAAAAATCACACAGAGGATTAGCTATTTGGAAATAGGTTGCCCCATGCATAGGCAGTTGAGTTAGAGCTTAGAACCTACCTTGAATATTCTGTTTTGTTCTTTCCCCTCCGCCTTTAGCAAGGCCTTCTGCATTTTGCTGGATGGTGTATTGTGAGGCTGCAAAGTGTAGCGGAGAACAGACCGACTTTTGATTTGATTGCTCTGGTTTTTGTTAATTATAGTACAAAGGCATAGTTCATCAGGTTGATAGAGGGACTGAATGTTCTAAAAATTGGGAGAGGGAGCGAGGGGGGGAAGTGGTTCATGCTTTGCAGCTAATTGCTCTCAAACAGTTATTTCTTTCTTCAAGGTGTTTTGTCTTTTTGTTTTTCCTCTGTGGTAATTACCACAAAACATGCCATCTGTTGGTATCTCGTGTCATTACACTGCAGATTTTAAGTGCACCCGTAGTCTCATATATAAATCACTTAAGCTTTCATATGACATTTACTGTCTTCAAATTCAACATAAGTTGCTGCAAAACATCATCAACAGGCCAACGCATCTCTGGCAAATCTACAATCGATTCTGGCATCCTCTGCTCCTCCTGCCTTCCGCCAATCAATCAGCTGCTCTCACAGGGAGGCTCCAGAAACAGCGAGAGTCGTCCCCATTGTTCACATCCCAGCGACAATCTCGGGGAGATCCTCATGCTTGTTCTTACATTGGCCAAATGCCAGTCTGATGAAAATAACTTGGCAACTTATGTAATAAGGAGGAAATGGTTGTATGGTGCAGCTGGGGTTTTATTTCAGCAAGAATGGGTTTCACTGTGTTTTGTTTAACTTTGGAATCATGTGTTTTCTCGCGTCCAGGTGTGCTTTCCCTGTCACTTGTCCATGCTTCCTTGCTCCTGGCATCACACACAGGTAGGCCTTCCCCACCTTCCACCTCCAGAGCTGGATTCTTCATTGCTGTGATGGGTGAATGGCCATTGTTCAAGAGGGCCAGGGTGAGAGGGTATAAAAAGACTTATTTTTCTTCCAAAGAATGCAACCTTAGGTTTTGTAGAGTTCCCCAACAAACTCTTCTTTACTGCCCATATCAGGATAACAGCAGTGTTACTTCAATAACCAGGTCCAGAGTTGCTCTCAAGGAGACGGAAGCTTAAGGACAGCATGAAGGTCGGCTACTGGGCATGGGAGAGAAGATGGGTAACCATGAGACCGTGCAAGGCTCTGCCAAAGAGGTCAGAGGAATGTGAGGGAGGGTGCAGAGGGCCTGAGAAAAGATGAGGTCATAACCTGACGTGGGAGAGAGAGAGTGGGAGGGGGGTTCAAGAGGGAGAGGACACATGCACACTTACGGCCGATTCAAGTTGTTCAGCAAAAACCAACTCAATCAGTTCAGTTCAGTTCAGTCGCTCAGTCGTGTCTGACTCTTTGCGACCCCATGAATCACAGCACGCCAGGCCTCCCTGTCCATCACCAACTCCCACAGTTTACTCAAACTCATGCCCATCGAGTCGGTGATGCCATCCAGCCATCTCACCCTCTGTCGCCCCCTTCTCCTCCTGCCCCCAAACCCTCCCAGCATCAGGGTCTTTTCCAATGAGTCAGCTCTTCGCATCAGGTGGCTGAAGTACTGGAGTTTCAGCTTCAGCATCAGTCCTTCCAATGAACACCCACCAACACAATACTGTGGAGCAATTGTGTGTGTTTGCTCAGTTGCTCAGTTGTGCCTGACTTTTTGCGGCCCCATGGACTGTAGCCCGCCAAGATCCTCTGTCCATGGAATTCTCCAGGCAAGAATACTCGAGTGGATTGCCATTTCCTACTCCAGGGGATCTTCCTGATCCAAAGATCATACCCAAGTCACTGTGTCTTCTCCATTGGCAGGTGACTATTTACCACTAGCACCATCTGGGAAGCAATTATCCTCCAAATAAAAATAAATTTAAAAAAAAAAAGAAAAAAAACACCTGATGGGCTCCTCTCAGGAAGTAGGCCTGGGGGAAAAAAAAAGCTAGGTGGAAATGTGGTCAAGTACTTCTAGAATTTCTCTTTGATTTTAAATTATTGGCAATGTTGTGGGGTAAGCTCTTTCCAGTATTTCACATTTTTAGTCACAGTCAGCTCTGTGTGGAACCTTGTGTTGGTGGCATTTTGGGGAGTGAAGAGCTTGGGGGTGGTGGTGTTGCAGAGGAGAACCAATTCTGACTCCATGCTGGAGCTATTTCTTTGACTTGCTTCTCATTGCTGTTGTTATCAGAATCATACACAATGGCTTGCCTCAAAAGACCCTGCCCCTCTGCTTGACTGTTAAACTAAAGAGCCTTTGTTGAGCTCATGGAGAAATAATCTGACCCTGCACACCTGTGAATGGCTGCAAAGAAAAGAAGATAATTTTTTTCTTTTCTTTTTTTTTTTTTTTTTTTAGAAAAGAAGGTATTAACACACCCCTTCCAAGGCTAGCACTTTCAGGGGATATTTTGCAAGACTGATGGCCCCTTTTACTTTCATTCCTCACTGCCTCTCCCTCTTTATTGTGCTTTTTGACTTTAGTTCCTCATTGCTTCTCTTTCTGGTTCTATAAAAGAATCTGGCATCCAAACCCTGACAAGATGGTTACTTGGAGACATTAGTCTGCCATTCTTTTGGTCAGCCAGCTTTCTGAATAAAGTCGTATTCCTTGCCTGAACACCTCATCTCGGATTCTCTGACCTGTCGGGCGGTGAGCACGCTGAGCTTAGACTTGGAAACAGAATGACACTGTAAACAAAAAGGACACCATGTGCCTTGTGGCAGAGATGCTCCCACACCGGAATGAATCCAGAGGGCATTTAAAGTTGGAACCCGATGTGACCAGGAGAAAAGTAAATACTTCCGGGGAGAGACGGCAGGGCCACGGCTTCCCCACAGAACAGAAATGGATGTTCTGGTTGGTTTGTTGGCATTCAAGGCAAGGTGATCTTGGCAGAGATCTCAGCTTTTCAGTTGAACTCCTTGACCCACTCTTTTTATTGTAGTTCAGTTCACATGATAATCCAAGTGCTACTGAATCTTTATCACGGTTCAAAGTCATGTGAGGATAGAGGATTGTGAATGCAGGGAGGGATGTCTGCAGGGAGGTGGGGAAATGGAGGCTCTCAATATTGACTGTTTTAAGAAGTTTTAATTCAAAGGGGAACATGAAGGCAGAATGTTCTCATAGCAGTTGTGGAGGGAGGGCAATTAGAAGGGTGGGGACAGGGTATGGCAAAGAAAGACAAATCAAGGCAAATACGTTGCTTGGTTTTCTGCTTATTGGTAGTCACTGAGAATGTTCATTGATTGAGGAAGGAGCTACCAATAGAGAGAGCAAAGACACTGGAGAAAGAGGATAAAGGAATAGGAAATTTTTAAATTTCATTCATTCTTTATCCTTTAGTATGTTGTATTTTCATTTCCATTCATTTAAAAGTGTATTTTAATTTCTCTTCTAATTTTTTGGCCCCCCCCCTTTTTTTTTCTTTTTTAGAGTGTGTTGCTTAATTTCTACATAAGTGTGTGAAATTCGCTCAGTCGTGTCTGATTCTTTGTGACCCCATGGACTATACAGGCCATGGAATTCTCTAGGCCAGAATACTGGAGTGGGTAGCCTTTCCCTTCTCCAGAGCATCTTCCCAACCCAGGGATTGAACCCAGGTCTCCCCCATTACAGGCGGATTCTTTACCAACTGAACCACAAGGGAAGCCCAATTGAGTGTTTTCCAACTGTTCATTCCTCATTGATTCCTAATTTCATTCATTGTGGTCAGAGAAGAGACTTTGTATGGCTTCAATTCATATAAATCTGTTGAGACTTGTTTATGGTCTAATGTACGAGCTAATTTTAAAAATGTCTTATGTGCCCTTGAGAAGAATGTGTAGTGTTTTATAGATGCCTGCTGGATTGTGTTGGTTTATAGTGCTGCTCAAATCTTTTAATTCCTTGTCAATCTTATAGCTGTTGTATATTATATTGTCTTTTTTACTGAAGTGTCATTGACATGCAACACTATATGAGTTTCATTTGTACAATATAATGATTCTGTATTTACCTATATTGCAAATGACCCCCACAATAAGCCTAGTCACTATCAGTGCAGTTCAGTTCAGTTGCTCAATACTGTCTGACTCTTTGCAACCCCATGGACTGCAGCACGCCAGGCTTCCCTGTCTATCACCAACTCCCGGAGCCTACTCAAACTCATGTCCATCGAGTTGGTGATGACATCCAACCACCTCATCCTCTGTCGTCCCCTTCTCCTCCTGCCTTCAATCTTGCCCAGCATCAGGGTCTTTTCCTATGAGTCAGCTCTTCGCATCAGGTGGCCAAAGTATTGGAGTTTCAGCTCCAGCATCAGTCCTTCCAATGAAAATTCAGGACTGATTTCTTTAGGATTGACTGGTTTTTATCTCCTCGCAGTCCAAGGGACTCTCAAGAGTCTTCTCCAACACCACAGTTCAGAAGCATTAATTCTTCAGCACTCAGCTTTCTTTGTAGTCCAACTCTCGCATCCATATATGACTACTGGAAAAAAACCATAGCTTTGACTAGATGGACCTTTGTTGGCAAAGTAATGTCTCTGCTTTTTAATATGCTGTCTAGGTTGGCCATAGCTTTCTTTCAAGGAGCAAGCATCTTTTAATTTCATGGCTGCAGCCACCATCTGCAGTGCTTTTGGAGCCCAAGAAAGTAAATTCACTCACTATTTCCACAGTTTCACCATCTATTTGCCATGAAGTGATGGGACTTGGTGCCATGAGCTTAGCTTTCTCATTGTTGAATTTTAAGCGAACTTTTTCACTCTCCTCTTTCACTTTCATCAAGAGGCTCTTTAGTTCTTCTTCACTTTCTGTCATAAGGGTGGTGTCATCTGCATATCTGAGGTTACTGATATTTCTCCTGGCAATCTTGATTCCAGATTATGCTTCATCCAGCCCAGCATTTCTCATGATGTATTCTGCATATAAGTTAAATAAGCAGGGTGACAATATACACCTTTGACGTACTCCTTTCCTGAATTGGAACCAGTCTGTTGTTCCATGCCCAGTTCTAACTGCTGCTTCTTGACCTGCATATAGATTTCTCAGGAGGCAGGTCAGATGGTCTGGTATTCCCATCTATTTAAGAATTTTCCACAGTTTGTGGTGATCCACACAGTGAAAGTCTTTGGCATAGTCAATAAAACAGAAGCAGATGTTTTTCTGAAACTCTCTTGTTTTTTTGATGATCCAACGGATGTTGGCAATTTGATTTCTGGTTCCTCTGCCTTTTCTAAATCCAGCTTGAACATTTGGAAGTTCACAGTTCACGTATTGTTGAAGCCTGGCTTGAAGAATTTTGAGTGTTACTTTGCTAGCATGTGAGATGAGTGCAATTGTGCGGTAGTTTGAACATTCTTTGGCATTGATTTTCTTTGGGATTAGAATGAAAACTGACCTTTTCCAGTCCTGTAGCCACTGCTGAGTTATCCAAATTTGCTGGCATATTGAGTGCAGCACTTTCACAGCATCATCTTTTAGGATTTGAAATAGCTCAGCTGGGATTACATCACCTACACTAGCTTTTTTTGTAGTGATGCTTCCTAAGGCCCTCTTGACTTTGCATTCCAGGATGTCTGGCTCTAAGTTAGTGATCACACCATCGTGGTTATCTGGGTCATGAAGATCTTTTTTGTACAGTTCTTCTGTGTATTCCCACAGAATACACAGGGGATTCCCTGTGTAATCCCTGTAGGATTCCCACAGAATCCCACCTCTTCTTAATATCTTTTGCTTCTGTTAAGTCCATACCACTTCTGTCCTTTATTGTGCCCATCTTTGCATGAAATGTTCCCTTGGTACCTCTAATTTTCTTGAAGAGGTCTCTAGTCTTCCCCATTCTATTGTTTTCCTCTATTTCCTTGCATTGATCACTGAGGAAGGCTTTCTTATCTCTTCTTTCTATTCTTTGGAACTGTTCATTCAAAAGAGTATAGCTTTCCTTTTCTCCTTTGCCTTTAGCTTCTCTTCTTTTCTCAGCTATTTGTAAGGCCTCCTCAGACAACCATTTTACCTTTTGCATTTCTTTTTCTTGAGAATGGTCTCGATCACTGTCTCATATACAATGTCATGAACCTCCACAGTTCTTCAGGCACTAGTCTATCAGATCCCTTGAATCTGTTTGTCACTTCCACTGTATAATCATAAGGGATTTGATTTAGATCATACCTGAATGGTCTGGTGGTTTTCCCTACTTTCTTCAATTTAAGCCTGAATTTTGCAATAAGGAGTTCATGATCTGAGCCATAGTCAGCTCCTGGTCTTGATTTTGCTGAGTGTATAGAGCTTATGCATCTTTGGCTGCAAAGAATATAATTAATCTGATTTTTGATTTGAGCATCTGGTGATGTCCATGTGTAGATCATCTCTTTTGTTGTTGGAAGAGGGTGTTTGCTATAACCAGTATATTCTCTTGGAAAAACTCTTTTAGCCTTTGACCTGCTTCATTTTGTACTCCAAGGTCAAATTTGTCTATTAATCCAGGTGTTTCTTGACTTCCTACTTTTCCATTCCAGTTCCCTATAATGAAAATGACATCTTTTGGGGGTGTTAGTTCTAAAAGGTCTTGTAGGTCTTCATAGAACCATTCACCTTCAGCTTCCTCAGCATTACTGGTTGGGGCATAGCTTTGGATTACTGTGATATTGAGTGATTTGCCTTGGAAATGAACAGAGACCATTCTGGGTTTTTTTTGTTTTGTTTTGTTTCTTTTTTTTTTGAGATTGCATCCAAGTACTGCATTTTGGACTCTTTTGTTGCCTATGAGAGCTACTCCATTTCTTCTAAGTGATTCCTGCCCGCAGAAGTAGATAATCTGAGTTAAATTCACCCATGCCAGTCCATTTTAGTTCACTGATTCCTAAAATGTTGATGTTCACTCTTGCCATCTCCTGTTTGACCACTTCCAACTTACCTTGATTCCTGGACCTAACACTCCAGATTCCTATGCAATATTGTTCTTATCAGGCAATGACACAGTTGACTGGAATGATGTAAGGTGCCTCAGCAGTGAAAGCTTCTGGCTGCAATGCAGGGGACACAAGTCCAATTCCTGGGTCAGGAAGACTGCCTGGAGAATGAAATGGCAACCCATTCCAGTATTCTTGCCTCGGAAATCCCATGGGTAGAGGAGCCTGACTAGCCACAATCCATGGGGTCACAAAGAGCTGGACATGACTTAGCGACTGAAACTGCCACCACAACAATTCAATTGTGGTCAGAAAGAGCCTGAAAATAAAGAAACACTATCCATAATTACATATTAACTTGTGTTACTTGTATTAGTATTTAGCTGTATATTAACTATGGGTTTAGTTTGATAAACTTTGCTTAGAATTTTGTGCTTGCTTTGGTCTGAAAATATGGGTGCTGGGTATTTAAGTTGGAGGCTGTAAAGCTCTGCTTCAGAGGGAAATCAGTCATTCTTTAAGTTGGAAGACAGAAGATGCCATTGGCCTGGAACTAATTCATTCTCTTCTGCAGGTCTTTCTCAGTGTTGGAAGTCTTAAAATTTACCCATTTCTCCCTGACCCAAGACTCAATTTTCCAGTGGTGACCTAGGCATCAACTTCAGACAACCTTGCAGCTTGGTGTGGGACACAAGCTACAGCTACTTCTTCTTCTGGACTGCAGTACAAGTTTTTGTTCTTATAAAATTGCATAATTTGAGAATCTCCCATTGATGGCTCAAAACAGTGGGGTTTTTTGTTCTTCAAGATTTAGTTATTATCTTGTGAAAAGTTTTTCTGAGTACCTAGTCAGTCATCAGCTAAAAGTAGACCTCACTTGGAGCTTCCATGATGGCTCAGCAGTAAAGAATCCATCTGCTAACGCAGGAGATGGTGCTTTGATCCCTGGATCGGGAAGATTCCCTGAAGAAGCAAACGGCCACCCGCTCCAGTATTCTTGCCTGGGAAATCCCATGGATGGAGAAGCCTGGCTGGCTACAGTCCATGGGGTCTCAAAAGTGTCGGACACAACTCAGCGACTAAACAACAAAGATCTCACTTACTCTTCACCTGACTGAAATATGGGTGTTGCTCTTCCCTTTGAGAGGGAGGTTCTCTCTTGTATCCACACTTAGTTCTTCCTCTTGAAGACTGACCCCATTACTTATATTCTTTTTTTTTTTTTTTATTAGTTGGAGGCTAATTACTTTACAATCTTGGTCCCATAACCTTGAGTCTCTTCTCTGTTCTTTTCTATTTGTTATCATTTTTCTCCAATGGCTTCAATCTCTCCCCTACTAGTGGCTCCTCCCCCCAATCTATGAACATTCTCAGTGGCTACCAGTAACCAGAAAACCAAGGACCACATCTGTGTTGGTTTGTCTTTCTGTGCCACACTCTCCCTCCATTCTTCTAGTTGCACCCCCCAATTCCATCCACAACCACTATGCTAACATCCTGCCTTCATGTTCCCCTTTGAATTTAAACTTCTTCAACAGTCAATGTTGACAGCCTCTATTTCTATACCTCCCTTTCTCAACTCATGGCAATTTGGTGTCTGCTCCCAACCCTGCACTGAAATTGCTGTTTCTAATGTTCCCAAAGGCTTTCTACACAGTCAGAACTGTCCAGTTCTTATCTCACTAGACCTTTCTGTAGCATTTACCATTTCTGACCATGCCTTCCTGGAAGCTTGGTCTTCTCTTGAATTTTGAGATACCACTTTCCACTGGCTTCTCGGGATTCTCTCTGACCTCTTCTATTTGACAGCTTCTCTCCTTTTGTCCAGCTCTGGAAATACTGTTCTTCCCCAAGTTTCTGACCTTGGTGCTCCTTTATCCACAAACATATATTCACTGATGGTCTTAATCTATTTTTCCATATCTTAAACTCTAAGACTGTCATATTTAACTCTCCACCAGCCATATCTACTTGGCTGTGCCATGAGCATCTCATTCCTAACTTGCCCCAAATTAAGCATATTTGTTCAACAAATAGTGAGTATATACTATATGCACAAGGTACACACAATCCTACATTCATGGAACTTTTGGTCATCATCTTAATACACAAAGAAATGTTCTCTGTGTCTATATTTCTCTCTTAAAGAGATAGATCACTGTCATCTGTCCACTCAACCAAGCCAAAAGCCTAGACTTTTTCTTAGACAACACATTCTCTCTAAACTCCTACTTTTAATTTGTTCTCACGTTTGTCATTTCTACTTCCTGTTGGTTTTTTACCTCCTATGGACAGAGGAGCCTGGTGGGCTACAGACTCAGATGCAACTGAAGCAACTTAGCATTCATTCATTCATTATTGCTATGGTTCAGATCTTTATCATTTTTCTAGGATAAAAATAGCACCTCCCAGTAGGTTTTCCTTTTCTCTCACCTCTCCTTTACAATGCTCTACATTACTGTCATTCTAGTACCATACTTATATCACACCCTTCAGAGGTTTTCTGTTGCATTAGATTAGAACACGGTCTTTATTTGTTTCCTGGTCACTACTGTTTTCCAGCAGTCTTATTTCTCAGCCAGCACACCCCCACCCCCCTTGTAGCAGGTTTACTGAGAAATTATACCTTGTTGAAGCATAAATGTGAATTCTTAAAATATTCCTTCCAACAGGTTTCCTTTTTCCCATTGGACAATCATTCTTTAAAATTTTATCAAGATCCCACAACTTTCCGGTCATCTTTGTTAGAACAAACCAATTTCAGTGTTTAAGAATCAGCCTGGGAACTCCCCTGGTGGTCCAGAGGCTAAGACTCTGCACTCCCATGCAAGTGGACTGGGTTTAATCCCTGGTCAAAGAACTAGATCCCACATGGCACATCAAACATGAAAGGTCCGCATAACACAACTAGGATGCAGTGGAGCCAAGTAAAAATAAATATTAAAAAAAGAATCAGTTTTGACCTCTTAAAAAGCATTTTCTTTTGGACTCAAAATCAGGTCATTGTTTGTTTCAAAGTTTCATTTCTTTTTTCTTTTGTCAACTTCTTTAATAAACATAAAATTACATAAATAAATAATTATAGCAGTGTGTCATTAGGTCTGCAACATATATAGACAAACTGCATATAATAATAGCACAAAGGAGAATATTATTTTTTTTAAAAACTGTATGCCAACAAATTAGATAACTTTAATATTATGTACAAATTCCTAGAAAGGCATAAATTATTAAGCTGATTCACGAAGAAAGACAAACTCTGAATGATACATAAGAAAGATGTTAAATTGGGAAGAACAAAACAGCACAAAATGAAACAAGAAAATCCCAGGACTTCCCTGGTGGTCCAGTGGTTAAGAATCTGCCTGCCAATGCAGGGGACGAGAGTTCGATCCCTGCTCTGGGAAGATTCCACATGTCTCAGGCAAATAAACCTGTGCATTAGAACTACTGAGCCCGCTCACCGCAGCTATTGAAGCCTGAGCTCTATAGTCTGTGCTCCGCAATAAGAGAAGCCTCCACAATGAGAAGCCCTCGCACTGCAGCTCGAGGGTAGCCCCCACTCGCCACAACTAGAGAAAGCCCTTGCACAGCAATGAAGACCCAGCACAGCCAAAAATAAATAAATAAAATAAATTTTAAAAAATAAATAAAAGGTCTTGTGTACTCAAAAATCCTCATGGCTTCTATTGGACATATTTTCATTTAGGAGAAGGAAGATTCTCCCATTTTTTTTTTTTTTTTGAGCTATTCTTTTATGTCAAGTCTACAAAACTGCATGTAACTTCATAAATATTTTTAAGAGATACAGTTTTATAAATATTTAATATTCTGCTAATTTGACTTTGAATTGTAAATGTCAAGTATTCTGTTTGGGGTTTTTTATATTTTATTATATTTTGTTAAAAAGGGAAAAATTTACATTTTTAGAATGCTTTTGTGAGCAAATTTAATGTATTGAAAATATAAATTTTAATGCATAAATAAAAGAAAGAAAAGCCAGACCCTAAGCTTTCTCCCCATTGTACCATCTTAGCACCCTTTTCAAAATCAGTTGACCACAGACATCAGTATCTGACTCTGAATTCCCAGCTGTATCCACTGGTGTCCATGACTCAAATCTTCATTTCAAGTCAGCCCAAGAAAGATGTTGTTGTCTGGCTTGGGAGCATCTGCTCTTTATTATCTCTTTTCAGTCCTAGTAGCTTTAGCGTTTAGAGTAGGGAGAAGATTGGAGAAACAGCGGCCAATCCTATTTAGTCTGATGCGAGTGGACTTTACTCATGTGGTTTCCATGCAGGTTTCACCTGGCGCCTCTGTCCCTGAGGAATCCCCTTAAGGAGAGGTCATGTCTCATAATTTGAGGGAACCTTCCATGGTTTGGGATCACCATTTGCTTATCCTGCTGGCTGCCTGAGAGGCTTTGTGGCTCTGTCCTTTCACTCATCCCTGTCCTTCCACATTCCTTTGCGTGGAGCTACCCAACAACTCCTGAGGTTCTCTTTCTTACCCTCCTGATTTTCTGGCATTTTGCCCCTCAGATCCTCTGTCCCACAGTTTTGAGGCGCTCCCAAGGCAGACAACAAGCCTCCTACCTCCAAAAGACCAGAATTCAGCACCAGTCTTTTTTTTGTTGTTCAAGTTCTCTGCCAAATCTGAGACTGCTTATGACAGGCACATTTCTCCTTCCAGCGGAGTGGAGGGGCTGTCAAGGACATTGAATTCCTAGATTCCCAGAACCCTCTCCCCAAATCTCTCTTGCAGTGTGAGTGACATTACCTGGGTGATCCAGAAATCAGTACATACCTTTCAATATGACTGAGGACTGCCGTTGGTAATGGTTTGCAGAGCTGTTCGAGTGTTATTGAACGGCACAGAACTGTACTTTAAAATGGTGAAGGTGGTAAGTGCTATGTTATGTATATTTTATTATGCATATTTTCTATGAAGGAAAAACCATTAAAATATGAAATGCCAAAGGGAATGAGGGGAGCAGTGCTGCAGCTCAGCAGGCTCCTAGTTGAGGAGGGAGATGTCAGTTTTCCTTTGTTATAGGTTTCCTTATTAAGTTATCTTTGAGCTTTCTCAGTGTGGGGTTGCTGTCATTCAGTTACAAGTCATTTCTGACTCTTTGTGACCCCAAGGACTGTAGCATGCTATGCTCCTCTGTCCTTCACTGTCTCCCAGAGTTTGCTCAGACTCATGTCCGTTGAGTCAGTGATGCCATCCAACCATCTCATCCTCTGCTGCCCCCTTCTCTGTGAGATAAATGCACTTCCTTTTTGTCTTCAGCAGGGAAGGGTGGGAAAATCACTTTTCTCAACAGGCACTGCACACCCTATGGAATGGATGACCTTCTTCTCGCTGGCTTCCCTTATATTGTTGGACGTGAGAGTGCTTCTTCGTTTGGGCTATTCGGATTTTTGCCTTCTCAGTAATCCCCCTGGGGGGTGTGAGTAGCCCATTCTACAGGGGCTGGAGTCTATTTAGAATGTGAAGTGCTTAGTGGGTTTTTATTTGTTTGTTTGTTCTCTGCTTTGAGCATTAGTCTTGATTCCAGAATAAGATAATCTCACTTGACAGTTACTTGCATGAATTTGTGCTGATACAGGAAAGTATAAAAAGGGAAATGTTGCGATAGAAGTTATGAGAGGATAGAAAGCTGCAAAAGTATAAGGATTTGTCACATCGCCTTGTCCCTGCAGGTAAACGCTTCGTATATTTATTTATAAATGAGAAGAAGGAAGACCTCCCCCAAAAGTATTATTGTGGTTCTGATTTGTATGTTTTCCACCCTTCCATTTCTGCCTGCATTCAATATATAACCGGCCCAAGATCCCAGGCTGAATTTGGAGGCAAAATGGGGATGTAATCCAGCAAGTGAAGCTCAGTTTCAGACCCTCAGAGTGGGGAGGGGGTCTACCTTGACAGTGTACATGGATGAGCCCTCTCTCCTTATGCCTTGAAGCCCTTGCTCATGGAAGCACAGGGTTCCCAGAGATCACTGGGCTGCTGCTGCTGCTGCTAAGTCACTTCAGTCGTGTCCGACTCTGTGCAACCCCATGACTGCAGCCCACCAGGCTCCGCCATCCATGGGATTCTCCAGGCAAGAGTACTGGAGTGGGTTACCATTGCCTTCTCTGACTTGGGGCTGAAATTGAGGTAAATCTGTAGTAACTAGATGAACCAGGTAAGATCCAAGGGTACCTAACTTGGGTCCTCACGGGTGTTCATCTGACTCTTGATCTTCATCTATCAATTAAGGGAGGTGGCCAGGGTCCCATCTGGATCTCAGTAGGTTCTAATAACACACAGATGTTCTAATTCTACAACTTCAGACTGCAATGTCCTTGATTGTGGAAAATGAAGAGACAAGCAGAAGACGTGAGGAAGTCCATGGGTCGTGACGAGAAGCTGTCGGTGCAGCCGCCATCTTGAAGCACCAGCGACTTCTTAAGCTTGATTGTTCTGCCTCAGCTCTGGCAGGACTCAACTTTGACCATTTGGAAGAAGCAGTTATTAAAAATTCTGCATGTGCTGAGCCAGATGTATGTCATTTTTAGAATATGGCTTTGGTGTCTATTTTGAGAAGGCATTTTATTCAGTTTCCAGTTGGTCAGCATTACTGAGAGACACACAGCAGAGGTTACTTACAGAGCAGGCTCGCTTGGGAAAGGAAGAGACGATGATCCTAACGCATATGAATGCAGTCCTTTCAAAGGGAAGCAGCTTAGTTTCAACTCAAGATGCCACCGTGTTCAGCTGGACCGCAGCTGCCATTTCCCATTTCAGTTTTCTGGTTTTTTTTTTTTTTTTCCCCACCATACCACACAACTTGCAGGATCTCATTTCCCTGACCAGGGATTGACCCCACACCCTTGGCAGTGAAAGCACAGGGTCCTAACCTCTGGAGAGCCAGGGAATTCACCATAACTCAGTTGTTTTATATATATACTACTAAGAAATTATCAAGTTGTCCAGTCCCTCAATTGTTTCCCACTCTTTGCAATCCCATGGACTGCAGCACGCCAGGCTTCTCTGTCCTTTATTACCTCCCAAAGCTTGCTCAAACGCTTTGAGTCAGTGACGCCATCCAACCATCTCATCCTCTGTCGTCCTGCTCTCAATCTTTCCCAGTATCAGGGTCTTTTCTAATGAGTCTTCTCTTCACATGAGCTGGCCAAAATATTGGAGCTTCGGCTACAGCATCAGACCTTCCAGTGAATATTCAGGGCTGATTTCCTTTAGGAAAATCAGAGATGCTTGGAATAATATTCTTCATTATTTTGGGGACTTTTTGGCAGAAGGAGACTGTTGTATATCTTGATGTAAGATGAACCTTTCATTAAGGAGTAAGATACAGCACAAGCAACATTTCCTCTCTATGATCACCGGTGCTGGTTTTAACACCAGAATGGGCTGTATTCACACATTTAGCACAGAACTGAAGTTGAGAAAAATGAGTT
The DNA here is from genome assembly GCF_019320065.1 of Cervus canadensis. Lineage (NCBI taxonomy): Eukaryota > Metazoa > Chordata > Mammalia > Artiodactyla > Cervidae > Cervus > Cervus canadensis. The sequence continues at coordinate 66,234,210 of NC_057398.1, read as the reverse complement.
CCCTTTTTGGTGAGGTGAAATTCTCATAGAGTGAAATGCAAAGGCCGTAAGCATGTGTAAAATCTGAGGAGCAATGATAAATGTATTCTCCTGTGTAACCATTACCACAATCAAGATATGGAACATTTTCATTAACACAGAAAGTTCCCTCATTTTTACTGTTTTTCTCCCAACCCCCCACAGGCAAACATTGCTCTCTTTGTCATCATAGATTACTTCAGCCTCTTTTAGAACTTCATACAAATAAACTTATACAGTGTGTATCCCTCTTCATCTGCATTTTTCCTCCTAACATTGTGTTTTTGAGGTTCATCCTTATTGTTTCTTATATCAGTAGTTTTTTGAGCTTGTAGATGTGTGAGCTAATTTTTTTCACCAAATGTGGGACATTTCAGTCATTATTTCTTCAAGGTTTTTTTAACCCCATTCTTGCTCCCCTTGCCTATAGGGACTCCAATTAGTTGATACTAGACTACTCAATCCTGCCCTGCGTGTCTCTGAAGCTCTGCTCACATTACAGTTCTTTTTCTCTCTTCCTCTCAGGGTGGATTTCTACTGACATGTCTTCAAGTTCATTAACTTTTTTTTTTTTAAAGGAAAAGTAGCTTTTATTAAGGTACTATGCTAAGCACTTTACAATTTTAATTCAACTTATTCTCAATTGTTAACTCAATTAGTCCTCAGGCTGTATCACCATTTTATAACAGAAAAAACAGGCACAGAGGAGTTAAGTTACTTTCCCAAGGTAACACAGCTTTTAAAAGACAAGAGGCAGAATTTGAGCAAGACAGTCTTGTTCCAGAGCTTAGGCTCTTACCTAATGAAGTATGACTCTGTGCAAGTCCATTAACTTTTTATTCTTCAATATCTTCTTACATTCATCCACTGAAAATAATATTTCAGGTACGACCACCCTAAGTTTCAGAATTTTCATTTGACTGTTTTTCATAGTTTTTATTTCTCTGTTGAGATTATTATGACATTATTTTTTTTTACTTTGAGTCCTTACACATATTTATCCGAGCTTCTTCAAAGTTTTAGATTGCTAATTCTAACATCTCAGAGATTGTTTCTGGTGATTGCTCTCTTCCCTTAATTATGAGTTACCTCTACCCATTTTTATCAATGTGCAGTAGCTTTTGGTTATATACGCAGCAGTCTACATAATGCATTATAGAGACTTGACTCCATTGTTTTTCTCTAATGAATGTTGATGATTTGGTTTCATAGACAGTTCAGTTTGCTGGCTTGTCACCTTGATCTTAGGGATGTTTGGTATGATCATTTTTTACAACATATCCCCAGAAAGCCTTTATTTAATGTCTAAGCCCTCTAATTTTGTAGGACTCAAACTCGAACTCTATTCCCCAACAGTTGTATGCAGGAAATATGTTTTTTTGCTCAGCTCTTTTAGACTTTCAGTTGTTTTCTTCTTAGCATCTTGGAGTTCCCCTTGATTATACACAATTATTTTGGCCACCTGATGCGAAGAGCCAACTCATTGGAAAAGACCCTGAGGCTGGCAAAGATTGAAGGCAAGAGGAGAAGGAGGTGACAGAGGATGAGATGGTTGGATGGCATCACTGACTCAATGGACATGAGTTTGAAGAAACTCAGGGAGATAGTGAAGGACAGCGAAGCCTAGAGTGCTGCAGTTCATGGGGTCACAGAGTCAGACATGACTTAGTGACAGAAAAAAACAACATACACAATTCAGGGGTTAGCCAATAATTATAACAGAATTTACAAGTAGATATTTGGGGTGTCTCCCTTCTTTCGTGGATTCCTCCCCTCAAATCCTTGCTACTTTTGGGAGCCCCATACTCAACCCATGGAATTCTCTACCCAATAACCTTGTGCTTTCTGCTTGAGTTCTTTCTGCCCATCATCAGATATGGACTGCAAAGTGCCCCCAGGAGAAAAGCCATGGAAAACTGGACATCATGCAATACATGTTGTTTTGTTGCTTGTAAGTATCTAAAAATCTACAGTTTCTGTATGCTTATAGTTACTCCCTGGTGCCTTCAATGGGTTTTTGTTTCTGTTTTTCAAAAATTAGTTTTGTTTATAGATATAATTGCTATCTTTCAGGGGCTTAGTCAAAATAAACTACTTCACCATTGCTAAAACTTGACTTCAAAATGAGTTTCAAAATAAATATGTTGTTCAGTTCCGTCACTCAGTCGTGTCCGACTCTTTGAAACCCCATGGACTGCAGCACGCCAGGCCTCCCTGTTCATCACCAACTCCCGAAGTTTACTCAAACTCATGTCCATTGAGTCGGTGATGCCATCCAACCATCTATCCTCTGCCATCCCCTTCTCCTTCTGCCTTCAATCTTTCCCAGCATCAGGGTCTTTTCTAATGAGTCAGCTCTTCACATCAGGTGGCCAAAGTATTGGAGTTTCAGCTTCAGCATCAGTCCTTCCGATGAATATTCAGGACTGATTTTCTTTAGGATGGACTGGTCGGATCTCCTTGCAATCCAAGGAACTCTCAAGAGTCTTCTCCAACACCACAGTTCAAAAGTATTATTTCTTCAGTGCTCAACTTTCTTTATGGTCCAACTCTCACATCCATACATGACTACTGGAAAAACCATAACTTTGACTCGAGGGACCTTTGTTGGCAGAGTAATGTCTCTGCTTTTTAATACGCTGTCTATGTTGGTCATAACTTTTCTCCCAAGGAGCAAGCACCTTTTAATTTCATATGTTGTATTGTACAAATAATGAAGAACAAAATTTGGGAAATGATCAGATAAACATTTACAAAGATGTTTTCCTTTCTCTTTGACCTCCTCTTGTTTCCCCCTTTTCAGGAGATTCATGTTTAATTGTCATTTTTCTGCATGTCTCAGCCCTTTGAGAAGTTTTTTCCCTCTTGTATTCCCAACCTTTGCTTGGCACGTTTTCTAATTATTGAACTCTGTACACTAAATATGATAATGAATTTACTTGTTTATATACCCTGTGGACTAAATAAAGAGGTAAATTGAGGCAAGTTTTAATTACCAGAAACATTTTATTTGGGAATAGCAGAAGAATGGTAACTGGGGAAACACATGCTATGCAAGTTACAGGCAAGTCTTTTGAGAGTTTGAAGTGGTCTGTGTTGATGGACAAGGAGTGGAAAAGGGGACATCCAGCCAGAGTCCAAGCAGGGATGTGAGAATGGAGAGACTATTAGGAGGAGTTTACTAGTCAGGAGATGAGTCTTGTCTTCTGTAAATCAAGCATTTACAAGAAGTCAAGAGTCTCTCAGTTCTTGAGTTCTCTTTTTTTGAGGGTGCCTGTGTAAAGTTGTGCATTTCTCGTCCTCTGTCTCCATTTAGATTGAAATCCTTTCACAAACTCCCCCTTTTTAAAAACTTTTTATTTTATCTTGGGGTATAGTTGATTAACAGTGTTGTGATAGTTTCAGGTGGACAGCAAAGAGACTCAGCCATATGTATACATGTATCTGTTTTCCCCCAAACTCCCCTCTCATCCAGGCTGCCACATGACATCGAGCAGAGCTTCCTGTGCTGTACAGAAGGACCTTGTTGTTAATCCATTCTATTTTTTATTTAGTTAATTTTTTAACTTTTTATTTTATATTAGAGTATAGCCAGTAACAGTGTTGTGATAGTTTCAGGTGGATGGCAAAGGGACTCAGCCACACATATACATGTATCCTTTCTTCCGCATACCCCCCTCTCATCCAGGCTGCCAAATGACATTGAGTAGGGGTCCCTGTGCAGTACAGTAGGACCTTTCCACAAACCCTTCTGACTTGATAGGGCCATTAGGACTTTACCCTGGATTTTGTCTAGGTCATTATTTTGCACATAGTCAGCATTTAAGACATACATGTATTGGTTGATTGGAGAAGGAAATGGCAACCCACTCCAGTGTTCTTGCCTGGAGAATTCCAGGGACAGAGGAGCTTGGTGGGCTGATGTCTATGGGGTTGCACATAGCTGGACATGACTGAAGTGACTTAGCAGCAGCAGCAGTACTGATAGATGGATAAGTGAATGGAAGAATTAAGCAGAAGAGAAATATTTTAAATAAAAATTTGCAACAGGTGTATGTGAAATTTCCACTTTTAGGGAGGTCTTTATTTTTATTTTTTAAAATTAAAGTGTAATTTGTGTACAATGTTGTGTTAATTTCTGCTGTATAGAAAAAGTGTTCCATTTATACATATATATATACTTTTTCAGATTCTCTTCCAGTATAGGTTATTACAAGATATGTGAATATGGTTCACTGTATTATACAATAGAACCTGGTTGTTTACCTATTTTCTATATGATAGTATGTATATTTTAATCCTAAACTTCTGATTTATTCCTTCCCTTCCTTTCCCTTTTGGTAGCTATTAGTTTGTCTTCTATGTCTGTGAGTCTATTTCTTTTGTGTAAATAAATTCATCTGTATCTTTTTTTTATAGATTCCACATATAAGTGATATCAGGTGATATTTGTTTTTCTCTAACTTACTTCACTTAGTAAGATAAACTGTTGAAGTTTCTCTTAGCCTATAACTCAGGACAGAACTCTGGGGAAATATTAACACATTCCATTCAAGTGGGTGACAGTGGTTTTATGTCACAAAGGTCACATTTTAATGTATTAATGAAAGCTCATTTTACCAAGTAAAATAATCTGAACCAGCTTATACAGGAAATTCTACTAAGTAGTTATGTAAATACAAGCGTGATATTTATAAGGACCTGAAACACCTCTGATGATTTGTTTCTCAACCAGAAGTTTCTAACTAAACTCTCTCATAAAGATGTGAGTAAAACCTCCTCTCTCTCCAAGATGCTTCACTGTACCTACTTCCATAAAACATTTTGTGAAAGGAGTGACAATGTCCTTCTGGCTCGTTATTGTATCCCCCACATCTAATACTCTACATGGCAAGTAGTGGTGTGTTCAGTAAATATTTGTTGAGTTAACAACATGTAAACACAGAGATTTTTTTCTCCAATAAACATTGGGCCCATCATTGATGAAAGTAGTGTTCACGAGGTAACTTTTAGAAAATTATAACTCCTAAATGACATTTAACTGAAGTTATACAATTAAATACATATTATTTCTGCTTATATTAATATTTTTAAAAAGATAATAAAAGTTGTTTCATGATGGTACCTAAGATTATTTAGTTTTTGGTATGGTCCCTGGAGACAGTGGATAGATATTCACAGAGTGACGATGATTTTCAAGGATACTTCTGCTCCTGTACTGAGCAAGCAGAAAGTTCTCTTGAAAGTCAGTAAGACTTGGGTCATTCTTGCCCCACAGCTCCTAGTGGCTCTATATGGTCGGGAATTCTCTTCCTGTACATATCTGCATGGCCGAAGTGTTTATTGTCTCTGAGTCTTAGCTACAAACCATGTGATTCTAGACGATGTGCTTCTAATCATCTCACTGAAGTCATGAGTCTTTTCAGGAAAATTTAGATTCCATTTTGAAGGAATATAATTTGAAACAAAGCTAGAGTAAAAAAAAAACCCTCATCAGCTTGGAAATGATAAGCAGGTAATTGAGTCTGAAGACCTCGTAGGTAAATTTGAAAGCCTATGTTCACTTTGCAGGATTTCACACCTTTTCAGTGAAAGGAAAGTAGGTGCAGCAACATGATGATTTTCTAATCTACTTAACATCCATTGATTACTGAATATCTTGGTTTTTATGTATCCTGTGTTATGGAGTGACAGATTAGTGTCACTTCAAAATTACTGTCACTTCTCCTTTCTTTCTTATAAATTAGAAATGGATTCTATTTCATATTCCCACAATCATATATTCTTAGTAAAGTATCTTCTAAGAGCAATGCTTCAGTGCTATTTGAAGGCAGGTATATGAAAGTAAATAAAGAACATCATTTCAGTAGGTAAAACTGAAAATGGGAAATACAGAGATATTTGCTAGAAAACAAATATTTAGTAGAAAAAAAATTTTTTTTTCATATTTTCTGGTTGTGCTAGGGATATTAGGAAAAAGGAAGAAATTTGCAAAAGATCTTGTGGAAAATAAACCTTGTTGACCTGTTAAGTAAATTTAAATTTTAAAAAGAAAATACATCTATCCCAAAGGATAAATTTTACTTTGCAAAGATATATGGTTTGAGCAGCAAGCTGCGCTAGAGCAGCGAGCCGCCGAGAGGAGATACCCAAGTCCAACATCAGGAGTGGCGGCCAGTGAGTAGATATCCCACGCCCAAGGTAAGGAACAGTGGCTGTACTTTGCTGGAGCAGCCATGAAGAGATACCCCCCCATTCAAAGTAAGAGAAATCCCAGCAAGACAGTAGGTGCTGAGAGAGGGCATCAGAGGGCAGATAGACTGAAACCACAATCATAGAAAACTAGCCAATCTGATCACATGGACCACAGTCTTGTCTAACTCAATAAAACTAGGCCATGCCGTGTATGGGGCCACCCAAGACAGACGGGTCATGGTGGAGAGGTCTGACAAAATGTGGTCCACTGGAGAAGGGAATGGCAAACCACTTCAGTATTCTTGCCTTGAGAACCCCATGAATAGTATGAAAAGGCAAAAAGATAGGACACTGAAAGATGAACTCCCCAGGTTGGTAGGTGCCCAATATGCTACTGGAGATCAGTGGAGAAGTAACTCCAGAAAGAACGAAGGGATGGGGAAAAGCAAAAACAACACCCAGTTGTGAATATGACTGGCGATAGGAGCAAGGTCTGATGCTGTAAAGAGAAATATTGCATAGGAACCTGGAATGTTAGGTCCATGAATCAAGGCAAATTGGAAATGGTCAAACAGGAGATAGCAAGAGTGAACATCAACATTCTAGGAATTAGCAAACTAAAATGGACTGGAATGGGTGAATTTAACTCAGATGAAAATTACATCTACTACTGTGGACAGGAATCACTTAGAAAAATGGAGTAGCCAAAGTAAGCCAGAAAGATAAGGACCAATACAATATACTAACCCATATACATGGAATTTAAAAAGATAGTAATGATAACCCTATATGCAAAACAGAAAAAGAGACACACAAATACAGAACAGACTTTTAAACTCTGTGGGAGAAGGCGAGGGTGGAATGTTCTGAGAGAATAGCATTGAAACAAGTATACTATCAAGGGTGAAACAGATCACCAGCCCAGGTTGGATGTGTGAGACAAGTGCTCGGCACTGGTGCACTGGGAAGACCCAGAGGGATGGGATGGGGAGGGAAGTGGGAGGGGGGATTGGGATGGGGACCACATGTAAATCCATGGCTGATTCATGTCAATGTATGGCAAAAACCACTAAAATATTGTAAAGTAATTAGCCTCCAACTAATAAAAATAAATTTAAAAAATTTAAAAAAAGAAAAAAGAAAAATGGAGTAGCCATCGTAGTCAACAAGAGTCCAAAATGCAGTACTTGGATGCAATCTCAAAAACGGCAGAATGAGCTCTGTTCGTTTCCAAGGCAAACCATTCAATATCACAGTAATCCGAGTCTATGCCCTGATCACTAATGCTGAAGAAGCTGAAGTTGAACGGTTCTATGGAGACCTACCAGACCTTTTAGAACTAACACCCAAAAAATATGTCCTTTTCATTATAGGGGACTGGAATGCAAAAGTAGGAAGTCAAGAAACACCTGGAGTAACAGGAAAATTTGGCCTTGGAGTACGGAATGAAGCAGGGCAAAGGCTAATAGAGTTTTGCCAAGAGAACGCACTGGTCATACCAAACACCCTCTTCCATCAACACAAGAGAAGACTCTACACATGAACATCACCAGATGGCCAACACCGAAATCAGATTGATTGTATTCTTTGCAGTCAAAAATGGAGAAGCTCTATACAGTCAGCAAAAACAAGACCAGGAGCTGACTGTGGCTCAGATTATGAACTCCTTATTGCAAAATTCAGACTGAAATTGAAGAAAGTGGGGGAAACCACAAGACCATTCAGTTATGACCTAAATCAAATCCCTTATGACTATACAGTGGAAGTGAGAAATAGATTTAAGGGATTAGATCTGATATACAGAGTGCCTGATGAACTATGGCTGGAGGTTCGTGACATTGTACAGGAGACAGGGATCAAGACCATCCCCAAAAAAAGAAATGCCAAAAAGCAAAATGGCTGTCTGAGGAGGCCTTACAAATAGCTGTGAAAAGAAGAGAAGCAAAAAACAAAGGAGAGAAAGGAAAGATATACCCATTTGAATGTAGAGTTTGAAAGAATAGCCAGGAGAGCTAAGAAAGCCTTCCTCAGTGATCAGTGCAAAGAAATAGAGGAAAATAATAGAATGGGAAAGACAAGCGATCTTTTCAAGAAAATTAGAGATACCAAGGGAACATTTCATGCAAAGATGGGCTCAATAAAGGACAGAAATGGTATGGACCTGACAAAGCAGAAGATATTAAGAAGAGGTGGCAAGAATACACAGAAGAACTGTACAAAAAAGATCTTCGCGACCCAGATAATCATGATGGTGTGAGCACTCACCTAGAGCCAGACATCCTGGAATGTAAAGTCAAGTGGGTCTTAGGAAGCATCACTACAAACAAAGCTAGTGGAGGTGATGGAATTCCAGGTGAGCTATTTCAAATCCTGAAAGATGCTGCTGTGAAAGTGCTGCACTCAATATGCCAGCAAATTTGGAAAACACAGCAGTGGCCACAGGACTGGAAAAAGTCAGTTTTCATTCCAATCCCAAAGAAACACAATGCCAAAGAACATTCAAACTACGCACAATTTCACTCATCTCACACGCTAGCAAAGTAATGCTCAAAATCCTCCAAGCCAGACTTCAACAGTACATGAACCATGAGCTTCCAGATGTTTAAGCTGGTTTTAGAAAAGGCAGAGGAACCAGAGATCAAATTGCCAACATCCGCTGGATCATTGAAAAAGCAAGAGAGTTCCAGAAAAACATCTATTTCTGCTTTATTGACTATGCCAAAGCCTTTGGCTGTGTGGATCACAATAAACTGTGGAAAATTCTGAAACAGATAGCAGTACCAGACCACCTGACCTGCCTCTTGAGAAACCTGTATGCAGGTCAGTAAGCAACAGTTAGAACTGGACATGGAACAACAGACTGGTTCCAAATAGGAAAGGGAGTACTTCAAGGCTGTATATTTTCACCCTGCTCATTTAACTTCTATTCAGAGTACATCATGAGAAACGCTGGGCTGGATAAAGCACAAGCTGGAATCAAGATTGCCTGGAGAATTATCAATTACCTCAGATATGCAGATGATACCACCCTCATGGCAGAAAGCAAAGTAGAACTAAAGAGCCTCTTAATGAAAGTGAAAGAGAGTGAAAAAGTTGGCTTAAAGCTCAACATTCAGAAAACTAAGATCATGGCATCTGGTCCCATCATTTCATGGCAAATAGATGGGGAAACAGTGGCTGACTTTATTTTTGGGGACTCCAAAATCATTGCAGATGGTGACTGCAGCCATGAAATTAAAAGATGCTTACTCTTTGAAAGGAAAGTTATGACCAACCTAGACAGCATATTAAAAAGCAGAGACGTTACTTTGCCAACAAAGGTCCATCTAGTCAAGGCTATAGTTTTTCCAGTGGTCATGTATGGATGTGGGAGTTGGACTGTAAAGAAAGCTGAGCACTGAATACTTGATTCTTTTGAATTATGGTGTTGGAGAATACTCTTGAGAGTCCCTTGGACTGCAAGGAGATGCAACCAGTCCATTCTAAATGAGATCCGTCCTGGTGTTCATTGGAAGGACTGATATTGAAGCTGAAACTTCAATACTTTGGCCACCTGATGACAAGAACTGACTCATTTGAAAAGACCCTGATATTGGGATAGGTTGAAGGCAGGAGGAGAAGGGGACAACATAGGATGAGATGGTTGGATGGCATCACCGACTCAATGGACATGAGTTTGGGTAAACTCCAGAAGTTGGTGATGTACAGGGAGGCCTGGCATGTTGCAGTCCATGGGGTCGCAAAGAGTCGGACATGATTGAGTGACCAAACTGAACTGAACTGAAGCAGAACATTATAGTTTTGTTTAATTTCTCCATATATTCCTTTGTTATCATTCTATTTTCAATCAAAGTATGAGAACAGTTTTTTTTGTTTTTTACAATAATCAAACTCCTGTTGTGATTTTGTTGTTGTTGTTCAGGGGTCTAACCCGGGTTATGTATGGTAAACCTGTTCCCAAGCAGACATGTGGCACATGATAGTTTTAGAGGGAAAGATTTAATGCTGGGAATTGGGAGAGGAGATGTTTCAATATAATCTAATTTAATTTTGACCAGAAAGATCACATTCAGCAGCTTTGGTCTGAGAACTATAGCTTGTATTTTAGTGAGGCCAGTGATTTGTTGCTGATGTTTTACCCAGAGTGAGATTTGCAGAGGACTAGTGAGGTCATGGGCTTCCCAGGTGGCACAGTGATAAAGAATCTGCCTACCAATGTAGGAGATGCAAGAGATGTGGGTTCAGTCCCTGGGTGGGAAAGATCTCCTGGAGTAGGAAGTGGTAACCCACTCCAGTATTCTTGCCTGGGAAATCCCATGGACAGAGAAGCCTAGCAGACTACAGTCCATGTGGTTACAGAAAGTCAGACACAACTGAGCACACATGCACAGTGAGGTTGTAGGAGTTTTAGTTTTTACTTTATTGCATAGACTACATAGGCTTGAGACAAAAGAAAAGCTTTCCACTGGACTTTGCAGGGACTTTGCAAGAGGATGGTCATTTATTAGCTTTTTTTTGAAGTGAAATTTTGTTCATTGTAACAGTATTATTGTCACAAATCAAATAGGAATCTCCCAGGAGCCCTTTATTTGTTTGTTTCAGAATATTACTCTATTTTAAGCTTATAGGAAAAATGTGACTTCAGTGTCCCAATCTTCCAATATCTGACCATATAGTTCTTCCTGAGGCAGATAAATGTTAGAATCAGATTTGTATCAGGCTCCATATTATTTTTTTTTTTTCACTTTCTTCTCTGACTTTGGAAGGACAGCTACCAAGGTTGGTTTGAGACCTTTTATGACTTTTCTCACTCACCGTTTCAACTATTTTAGCATTGACTTTTGTCCTTCTCCAGGGAATAGAGATGCTACTAGTGACAGAGAAAGAAATTGAACATCAAGGAGCAAGAGAAGGAAACTAGAGAGAAGCAATATCAGTGAATTTTAAGACAAAAGAGAATGGAAATTCCCATCGGGTATTTTCACACAGAATCAGGTTATAAAAGCAGATTTTAAAAGTTTTATTGTTTTATTTTATTTTTTTGGTCTGTAAGCATAAAAAGAACTAAAGAGATGGAGGGTCACAAAATCTTACTTGAAAGAGTTCTAATAATCTTGTTAGGCTGAGTTTAAATTATTGTAGAATGTCCTTTTCTTTTTACTTCTTCTACTTGTAGATACATTTCTAAGTTCTTTTCTGAGCATCTGTGTTTCACCTGAAAGCCCAAACTAGATAACTGAACAGATGGCCAATTCTTTTACTGCTAAAACATTAGTCCTTCTCCCATACTTCTCCAAATATGTATGCCCAAATTTAGGCCTATTCACATAAAAGAACCATGCTTATAAAGTGATCATCATGAGTCTTGTGAGCATGATTTATTTTAATCATGACAGTTATCACTATTTGGTATGGTCTTATTTGTTTATCATTTGTGTCCTCCCATTAGATGGTAAAGCTTTTAAAAATATATATTGATTTATTTGGTTGCACTGGGTCTTAGCTGTGGCATGTAGGATGCCTGAACATTCTAGTTCCCTGAACATGGGTCAGCCCCAGGTCTCCTGCATTGGGAGTGCAAAGTCTTAGCCACTGGACCAGGGAAATCCTGATTTGTAGGGAAGGGAACCATAAAGTAGAGAGCTGCACAAAAAGAGAGCTCTGAAGATTGCAAAAGGTCCCCCCTCAAGTCTTCAGTTGCATACTCACCAGTACTGACATTATAGTCTACAAAGGAAATACAATGAATTCTACAAAAATTATTAGAACTAATATGTCAGTTTAGCAAATTTACAGATTAACATACAAGATCAACACACAAGCATCAAGTGTATTCCTATATACTAACAACAACTAGAAACTGATACTTAAGATGAGAAAATACATCATCATACCTCATCATACCCCAAATGAGATTTATGCTGGACATGCAAAGCCAATTCAATATTCATCAGTTAATATATATGACACCAAAAGTACACATGAAAAAGCAAAAATCAAGAAGTGGAACTACATCAAACTAAAGCATTTCTGCATGACAAAGGAAACAATTATCAGAATTTTTTAAAAAAGCAACCTACATAATCAAACAGTAAAGAATCTGCCTGCAATGCAGGAGACCTGGGTACAATCCTGGGTTGGGAAGATCCCCTATAAAAAGGAATGACTACCCACTCCAATATTCTTGCCTGAAGAATACTATGGACAGAGGACAGTCTGCCTGAAAGACTACAGTTTATGGTTGCAACGTGGCTGAACAACTAACACACACACATAATGGGAGAAGATATTTTAAAACCATGTATCTGTTAAGGGTTTAATACCTGAAATATATAAGAAACTCATACAACTTAATAGCAATCCATGAATTGATAACCTAATTATAAAATAGGCAAATGACCTCAATAGATATTTTTGCAAAGAATATATACAAATAGCCAAATGGGTACATGAAAATGTGCTCAATATTACTGGTTATCAGAGAAATGCAAATCAAAACCATGGTGAGATATCTCTTTATACCTACTAGGATGGATATTATCCAAAAGATAAGGCAACAAGGATTGGCAAGCATTTGAAGAAAACAGAACTCTTGCATAATTCCCAGGTAGCTCAGCTGGTAAAGAATCCACCTGCAATTCAAGAGACCCCGGTTCAATTCCCGGTTCAATTCCTATCCCTGCAGAAGGGATAGGCTACCCACTCCAATATTCTTAGGCTTCCCTGGTGGTTGAGATGGTAAAGAATCCTTCTGCAATGTGGGTGACCTGGGTTCGATCCCCTGGTTGGAAAGATACCCTGGAGGAGGGCATGGCTACCCACTCCAGCATTCTTGCCTGGAGAATCCCCATGAACAGAAGAGGCTGGCAAACTACAATCTGAGGGGTCACAATGAGTCAGACATGACTGAGTGACTAAGAACATACCATTAATGAGAACATAAATTTGTATCGACATTATGGAAAACAGCATGGGCACGCCTCAAAAAATTAAAAATAGAACTACATGATATAGCAATCCCATGTAAAGATAAATGGATTTTTTAAACTTGATACACCCATACAAATGGAATATTATTATTCAGCCATTAAAAAGAAGGAAATTTCACCAGTTGCAACAACATAGAATGGATCTAGAGGACATTTACGCTAAGTGAACTAAGCGAGATACAGAAAGACAATCACTACATCATCTCATTTATATGTGGAAGAAAAAAAAAGAGAGAAAAGTGAAACCTCTAGCACCAGAGAGAAGAATGCAGATTGAGAGGGGTAGAGGATGAGGAAAATGGAGAGGTGTTGATCCAAAGGTTCACTATCAAGGAAACGAAAAGATGAGCCACAGATTGGGAGAAAATATTTGCGAAACACATCTCTGATAAAGGACTGCTGTACAAAATATACAAAGAATACTTAAAAGTCAACAATAAGAAATTAACAATCCAATTAAAAAATGGGCAAAAGATCTTCTTACCAAAGAAGATATACAGAGGTAATATTAACATAGAAAAAGATACTCCACATCTTATGTTACTAGGGAATTTCAAACTAAAGCAACAGTGAAATAACATGGCACACATATCAGAACAGAGAAAATCCAGAACACTGACAACACCAAATGCTGGTGAGGATATGGAGAAAAAGGAACTCTTGGGACTCCCCAAGGCAGTTCAGTGGTTAAGACTGCACTTCCAATTCAGGGGGCATGGGCTTGATCCCTGATCTTAGCACTGAGATCCCACCTGCCACAGCATGCAGTCAAGAAATTAATTTTTTTTTTTAAATAAAAGAGAGAAACTCTCATTCATTGCTGGTAGGAATGCAAAATGGTACAACCACTTTGGGAAAAGTTTGGTAGTTTCTTACAAAAGTAAACATTCTTACAGTCAGTCAGTTCAGTCACTCAGTTGTGTCTGAATCTCTGTGACCCCATGAACCACAGCACACCAGCCTTCTCTGTTCATCAGCAACTCCCGGAGCTTACTCTAACTCAAGTCCATTGAGTCGGTGATGCCATCCAACCATCTCATCCTCTGTCGTTGCCTTCTCCTCCTGCCTTCAACCTTTCCCAGCATCAGGGCTTTTTCCAATGAGTCATTTCTTCACGTCAGGTAGCCAAAGTATTGGAGATTTGGCTTCAGCATCAGTCCTTCTGACGAATATTCAGGACTGATTTCCTTTAGGATGGACTGATTGGATCTCCTTGCAGCCCAAGGGACTCTCAAGAGTCTTCTCCAACACCACAGTTCAAAAGCATCAATTCTTCAGTGCTCAGCTTTCTTTATAGTCCAACTCTCACGTCTATACATGACTACTGGAAAAACCATAGCTTTGACTAGATGGACCTTTGTGGGTAAAATAATGTCTGTTTTTTAATATGCTGTCTAGGTTGGTCATAGCTTTTCTTCCAAGGACCAAGTGTCTTTTAATTTCATGGCTGCAATCACCATCTGCAGTGATTTTGGAGCCCGCAAAAATAAAGTCAGCCAATGTTTCCACTGTTTCCCCATTTATTTGCCATGAAATGATGGGACCAGATGCCATGATCTTAGTTTTCTGAAGGTTGAGTTTTAAGCCAACTTTTTCACTCTCCTCTTTCACTTTCATTAAGAGGCTCTTTAGTTCTACTTTGCTTTCTGCCATGAGGGTGGTATCATCTGCATATCTGAGGTTATTGATATTTCTCCCAGCAATATTGATTCCAGCTTGTGCTTCATCCAGCCTGGTGTTTTTCATGATGTACTCTGCATAGAAGTTAAATGAGCAGGGTGTCAATATACAGCCTTGATGTACTCCTTTCCCTGTTTGGAACCAGTCTGTTGTTCCATGTCCAGTTCTCACTGTTGCTTCCTGACCTGCATATAGATTTCTCAGGAAGCAGGTCAGGTGGTCTGGTATTCCCATCTTTTAAAGAATTTTCCACAGTTTGTTTTGATCCACACAGTCAACGCTTTGGTGTAGTCAATGAAGCAGAAGTATATGTTTTTCTGGAATTCTCTTGCTTTTTCGATGATCCACTGGATGTTGGCAATTTGATCTCTGGTTCCTCTGCCTTTTCTAAATCCAGCTTGAAAATCTGAAGGTTCATGGTTCATGTACTGTTGAAGCCTGGCTTGAAGAATTTTGAGCATTACTTTGCTAGCATGTGAGATGAGTGCAACTGTGTGGTACTTTGAACATTATTTGGCATTTCCTTTTTTGGGGATTGGAATGAAAACTGACATTTTCCAGTCCTGTGGCCACTGCTAGTTTTCCAAATTTGCTGGCATATTGAGTGCAGCACTTTCACTGCATCATCTTTTAGGATTTGAAATAGCTCAACTGGAATTTCATCACCTTCACTAGCTTGAAGATGGCAGAGTAGAAGGACGTGCACTCATCTTCTCCTGTGATAACTCCAAAATTACAACTCACTGCTGAACAACTGTCGATAGGAGAGTGTTGAATCCCACCAAAAAAAGATACCCCACATCCAAAGGCAAAGGAGAAGCCACAGCAAGATGGCAGAAGGGGCTAAATCACATTTAGAATCAAACCCCATACCCGCCAGAGAGGTTCGGAGGGCTCAAACAAACCTTGTGCACACCAGGATCCAGAGACCCCACAGAGACTGAGCCAGAACTGTTTTTGAGTGTCTCCTGAAGAGGTATGGGTCAGCAGTGGACTGCTACAGGGCCAGGGGCTCTGGGTGCGGTAGACCGGGGTATGGCATAAGCCCTCTTGGAGGAGGTCACAATTAACACCACCATAGAACTGCCAGAACTTACACAGGACTGGGGAAACAGACTCTGCGAGGGCACAAATAAAACATTTTGCACACCAGGACCCAGGAGGAAGGAGCAGTGACCCCGCAAGAGACTGACCCAGACTAGCCCGTGAGTGTCCAGGGGTCTCCAGCAGAGGCGTGGGTCGGCGGGGGCCTGCTGCAGGATTGGGGGCACTGAGTGTGGCAGTCCCTGCATGGGGCCTTTTGAAGGAGGTCGCCATTACCTTCATTACCTCCACCATAGTTTGGCCTCCGGTCAAACAACAGGGAGGGAACACAGCCTTTAGCAGAAAACTGGATTAAAGATTTACTGAGCATGACCCCGCCCATCAGAACAAGACCCAGTTTCCCCCTCAGTCAGTCTCTTCCATCAGGAAGCTTTCATAAGCCTCTTATCCTTCTCCATCAGAGAGGGCAGACAGACTGAAAACCACAATCACAGAAAACTAACCAATCTGGTCACATGGACCACAGCCTTGTCTAACTCAGTGAAACTATGAGCCATGCCATGTAGGGCCACCCAAGATGGACAGGTCACGGTGGAGAGCTCTGATAAAATGTGGTCCACTGGAGAAGGGAATGGCAAACCACTTCAGTATTCTTGCCTTGAGAAGCCCATGAACAGTATTCTTACAGTACAATCCAGCAATCATGCTGTCTGATATGTAACCTGTCGATGACAAATTGGCACTTGCCAAGGGCATTTGCCATCTGCCTCTGTGGAGATTGAATCGTGTGCTGCTGCAGCTGTTGACTTTGATAAGGCCTGAAGGAAGTTCAGGGTGGAGAATGAGGCACTCTGTGCTCCAAGCAAACTGATGAAACAGGTC
Organism: Cervus canadensis; assembly: GCF_019320065.1. Classification (NCBI taxonomy): domain Eukaryota; kingdom Metazoa; phylum Chordata; class Mammalia; order Artiodactyla; family Cervidae; genus Cervus; species Cervus canadensis. The sequence goes on along the minus strand of NC_057398.1, from coordinate 66,217,402 downwards.
TTTAGGTAGTTAGATATTTTCAGAAACTGATTTCATGATCTCAATCCTTACATCTCCTCATATCTAGAAAAGCACTGATACCCTTCATGGCAACATCAGCTCCTAGCAGACTAGCAGAAACCTTTTGTAAAATAAGTGCCTGATTGCATGAACTCGCCCTTCACCAAAATCACATGTATTGACCTTCCCCCTCTACCTCTTTGGAGCAGTTTCTCAGAGCTATCTGAGGTGCTGTTTCCCAGGCTGCAGTCCTCATTTTACCCCAAATAAAACTTAACTCACAACTCTCATGCTGTGCAACTTTTTTAGTCAACAACCAACAAAATCTGAAAACATGTCTACACAAAAACCTGCAAGAATGTTTATGGAAACTTTATTCATAATGTCAAAATTTGGAAGCAACTTAGTAAATGATTGGATAAATAAACTGTGGTGCATCCAGAAAATGGAATATGATTCAGGACTAAAAAGAAATAAGCTGTCAAGCCATGAAAAGATATGGAGGAAGTTTAAATGCAGATTACTATGTATTGATGTGAGGGTTGGACTGTGAAGAAAGCTGAGCACCAAAGAATTGATGCTTTTGAACTGTGGTGTCGGAGAAGACTCTTGAGAGTCCCTTGGACTGCAAGGAGATCCAACCAGTCCATCCTAAAGGAGATCAGTCCTGGGTGTTCATTGGTAGGACTGATGCTGAAGCTGAAACTCCAATACTTTGGCCACCTCATGCAATGAGTTGACTCACTGGAAAAGACCCTGATACTGGGAGGGATTGGGGGCAGGAGGAGAAGGGGGCGACAGAGGATGAGATGGCTGGATGTCATCACTGAGTCAATGGAGATGAGTTTGAGTAAACTCCGGGAGTTGGTGGTGGACAGGGGGGCCTGCTTTGCTGTGATTCATAGGGTTGCAAAGAGTCGGACACGACTGAGTGACTGAACTGAGCTGAAGTGAAAAACCAATCTGAAAAGGCTACATACTGTATTATTCCAAATATATGAAGTTCTGGAAAAGGCAAAACTATAGAGAATTAAAAGATCAGTGTTTTCCAGGGGTTAGTGCGAAAGGAGGGATAAATAGGACAAACACAGGAGAATTTTAGGGTCGTGAAATTTTCTGTGTAACACTACATGGTGTCACTACATATTTGCTGAAACCCATAGAACATACATCACCAAGAGTGAACTCTAAACTAAACTATGGACTATGGATGATAATATAGGTTCATCAGTTGTAACAAATGTACACCTTTGGTGGTGGATGTTGAGAGTGGGAGAGAGTATGGGGCCAAGGGGTATACGGGCACAACTTGTACTTCCTGCTCACTTTTACTGTGAACCTAAAATTGCTCTTTTAAATAGTCTATTTAAAAAAAGATAGAATCAAAAATCATGAAATACTGAACAAATTCCAAGAAATAGAATGGCTTGTACACTTAAAACACAAAACATTGCTGAGGGGAATTAAAGAAGACCTAAGTAAATGGAAAGATACATCACATGATAATGTGTAATATTCCATATTGTTAAGATTTCAGCTCTCCCAAATTAATTAATACTCCATCACAGTCAACCAAAATCTCAGCACACTTTGTGTAGATATTGATAAACTAGCTCCAGAATTCATATAAGCAAAGAACCCATATTAGCCAAAATAATTTTTAGAAAGAACAAATGTGGAGGATTAACATTTTCTGATCTCAAGATTCCTTATAAAGCTACAATAAATCAAGATAGCACAGTATTAGTCACTTAGTTGTGTCCAACTCTTTGCGACCCCATGGACTATAGCCCCCCAGGATCTTCTGTCCATAGCATTTCCCAGGCAAGAATACTAGAGTGGGTAGCATTCTCTTCTTCAGGGGGTCTTCCTGGCCCAGAAATGAAACCCCAGTCTTCCACATTGCAGGCAGATTCTTTACCATCAGAGTTACCAGGGAAGCCTTTATTATTCAGACTTTTAAAAGTCACCTGCCAAAACACTCTCCGACATAAACCACAGCAGGATCCTCTAAGACCCACCTCCCAGAATATTGGAAATAAAAGCAAAAATAAACAAATGGGACCTAATGAAACTTAAAAGCTTTTGCACAACAAAGGAAACTATAAGCAAGGTGAAAAGACAGCCCTCAGATTGGGAGAAAATAATAGCAAATGAAGAAACAGACAAAGGATTAATCTCAAAAATATACAAGCAACTCTTGAAGCTAAATTCCAGAAAAATAAATGACCCAATCAAAAAATGGGCCAAAGAACTAAACAGACATTTCTCCAAAGAAGACATACAGATGGCTAACAAACACATGAAAAGATGCTCAACATCACTCATTATTAGAGAAATGCAAATCAAAACCACAATGAGGTACCATTACACGCCAGTCAGGATGGCTGCTACCCAAAAGTCTACAAGCAATAAATGCTGGAGAGGGTGTGGAGAAAAGGGAACCCTCTTACACTGTTGGTGGGAATGCAAACTAGTACAGCCGCTATGGAGAACAGTGTGGAGATTTCTTAAAAAACTGGAAATAAAAGTGCCATATGACCCAGCAATACCACTTCTGGGCATACACACCGAGAAAACCAGATCTGAAAGAGACACGTGCACCCCAATGTTCATCGCAGCACTATTTATAATAGCCAGGACATGGAAGCAACCTAGATGCCCATCAGCAGATGAATGGATAAGGAAGCTGTGGTACATATACACCATGGAATATTACTCAGCCATTAAAAAGAATTCATTTGAATCAGTTCTAATGAAGTGGATGAAACTGGAGCCCATTATGCAGAGTGAAGTAAGCCAGAAAGATATAGACCAATACAGTATACTAACACATATATATGGAATTTAGAAAGATGGTAACGATAACCCTATATGCAAAACAGAAAAAGAGACACAGATGTACAGAACAGAATTTTGGACTCTGTGGGAGAAGGTGAGGGTGGGATGTTTTGAGAGAACAGCATCAAAACATGTATATTGTCTATGGTGAAACAGATCACCAGCCCAGGCTGGATGCATGAGACAAGTGTTTGGGCCTGGTACACTGGGAAGACCCAGAGGAATCGGGTGGAGAGGGAGGTAGGAGGGGGGATCGGGATGGGGAATACATGTAAATCCATGGCTGATTCATGTCAGTGTATGACAAGAACCGCTACAATATTGTAAAGTGATTAGCCTCCAACTAATAAAAATAAATGGAAAAAAAAAAAAGTCACCTGCCATTGGTGACAACGTGGATGAACCTAAAGGACATTATGCCAGGTGAAATAAACCAGTCACAAAAGGATGTATACTGAATGATTCCATTTATAAGAGATATCTAAAATAGTCAAATGTCCAGAAATGGAGAATACAGTAGTGGTTTCCAGGGGCTCAGAGGAGGGGGATAATAGGGAGTTGTTATTCAATGAGTATAACATTTCAGTTATGCTAGATGAACAACTTGTATGATCTGCTATACAATACATGTCTGTACTTAACAATACTACATTGTACACTTCAAAATTTGTAAAAAGGGTGGATCACATGTTAAGCGTTCTCACCACAAACAAAACAAAACGAACACAAGGAAATTCCTGGAGATACAGGATATGACTATTACCTTGACTGTGGTGATGGTATCACAAATGTTTGCATATGTTCAAAGTTATCAAACTGTACCAATTTAATATGTGCAACTCTTTATATACCACAATAAAGATTTAAAAAAAAAATACAAGCTGATAAATTCAGTTTGGTCAAAGTTACAAACTTCAGCTCTTTGAAAGACACCATTAAGACAATGAAAACCAGGAAAAACTATTTGCAAATCATATCTAACAAAATATTTATACCCAGAGTACCTAAAAGACCTCTTAAAACTCAGTAACATGAAAACAACCTAATTTTCTTTAACAGGCAAAAGATTTGAACAGACACTTCAACAGTGAATATATGTGAATGGCTATTAACACAAAAAAGATATTCAATATTACAAGTCATTAAGGAAATGCCAGATAGAATTGGTGGCCCAGATGGTAAAGAATCCTCCTGCAGTGCTGGAGACCGGAGTTTGATCCCTGTGTTGGGAAGATCCCCTGGAGCAGGGCATGGCAACCCACTCAAGTATTGTTGCCTGGAGAATCCCCAAGGAGAGAGGAGCCTGGCAGGCTGCAGCCCATGGGGTCGCAAAGAGTCGGACACAACTGAATGGCTAAGCACAGCACAGATAGAACCACAATGAGATATCACTGCACACCAATTACAGTGACTAGATTTTTTTTTACAAGACTAACAATAACAAGTATTGGCAAGGATACAGAGGAAATGAAGCTCTCTTATAGTGCTAGTGGGAATGTAAAATGATACAACCACTTTGGAAAACAACTCCACAGTTTCTTTAAAAGTTAAATGCATCCATACTACATGTTCTTGTCTATTCACTTCTAGGTATTTACCCCAGAAAAATGAAAGTGCCCTTATAAAAGCAGGTACAACTAAAACCACTTTAGTTTCAACAGGCAAAAACTGGAAACACACATGCCCATCAACACGTAAATGGATAAATAAAGTGTGGCATACCTATACAATAAAGCAAAAAGAAAGAAAGATAGAAAGAGAAAGAGAGAGAAAGTAAGTAGGGGGGAGGAAGGAGGGAGGAAAGAAGGAGGGGGGAAGAAAGAAATGAACTGAAACATTGATACACACAAACATGGATGACTATCAGAATAATTACTGGGAGCAAAAGAAGCCAGCTGAAAAGTACATGATATATATGATTCCATGTATGTGAAATCCTATAAAACACACACTAATTTGAGGTGACAGAAAGCAGATCTGGGGTTACTTGGGAAGGGGAGAAAAAAAGGGACAAAAAGGACACTGGAAACATTTGGGGTGGCAAGTTTGTTCATTACCTGAATTGTGGTGGTGATGTGATAGGTACATAAGTATGTCAAAATGTCTCTAGATATGTGCCATTTATTATATATCAATTTTATCCCAAACTAGTTGCAAAAAAATTAAAGATTAAGGCCCCTCAAAAGTCATCTTGGTCATGCTGCCCTTCTGGGCCCCCCACTTATATTGGTAGTGGTGACTGCCAATGGGGTAAAAGCCTCCAGCCTGTCAGGTAGCATGTGAGATGCTGCTACTTAAGCCTGTCACTGGCCATCTCTGCTCTTGACGAGGTTTCCCTGACACTCCTTTCTGCCACCACTAGCTTTTATTCACAGCTCTGCCACATGGCTCATCACCCTGAATTGCAATTATCTTCCTATATGCTAAAGCTCATTGAGAACAATATAATGCCTTGTTCATCTTTATCTCTGCAGGAACAAGCATGGTGCCTGCTTGAGGAATGAGTCTCCAAATCAGAGAACAAACTGGTAGAATCTTTGTGGAGTTTCCCTGCTTCAAGTGATTACATTCTGGTTGGAGAATTCATGATTCTTGGAAAACGTCTTTTTTTGTCTTGGCCTCATATAAAACAAACTGTGCCAAAAATAAACTCGAAAGCTGAAGGAGAAGCTAAATCAGAATGTAAGGGGTTATATTTAAAGCTCAGACTCCAGCGATCTTTCATAGTCCCTCTACTCAAATTTTTTTTTTTTAATTTAACTTTTGGCTCTGTTGATACCATGGTGTTCAAAACACAACAAGGTTTGAAAGCCATATTTGACACCAGGTTACTAAACAGTCTTTCTTCTTCTTGTGTAAATGGGCCTTAAGTGGGTGCCATTTTACCTCGGTGAAAACAAAGAGCAGGCAATTTTTTCAGTCGGAAAATTGCTAAGAGATATGGTTGAGCTGAGTGAGCTGAAGGGCACAGAACTGACAGGCCTCACAGCAGTTGGTAAGTAATGAAAACAAGAGCCAAAGTAGAATGTCCAAAGAGAGCAGAGAAAGGCTCTTAGCTTATAAATGGGGAGGAGTGATTTGCCTTGTAATCTGAAAGTGCATTTGCCATCTTAGTGCCGTATCAATTCAGTTCAGTTCAATAAACGCTTCTCCAAGAGTCAGGTTCACCCTCCACAAACGGGCAAAGAACGTTTTCATAGCACCAGCCGTAAAGGTAAGCAGTTTGAACACTGAAAGACCATCTTCCAAAAAGATTGTTGTATTCTTATTTTGTATGAGACATACTCTTATCATTTTCAAGGTGATCTTACAGGCTTTATTTCAAGTGATCTTCACCTCAAAGTCATGGGGAAAACAAGGCTGGTGTGAGCACCTCCATGTTACAAGAAGAGGCTGAGGTTCATGCCCAAGATTATACAGTAAATGAGTGATTAAGCCTTGAGACAGATCTGATTGTTACATCTATACCCCTTCCACTGTCTTCTTTATTCTTACTGACCTTCAAGAAAGGTGAGGATGTCATCATCTCTCACTCTGAAAATTAAAAAGTTCCCCACATAATATCCTTCAGCCTTCTGCTATATCTCCCTTTATTCTTTTCCACCAGATTCACTTTTTTTTTTTTACTGCTTACATGGCATATGGGATCTCAGTTCCCAAACCAGATATGAAATCTGCACCTAGCATCCTCCACTGGGAGCATGGAGTTTTAACCATTGACTCTTCAGGGAAGTCCTCTCCACTCAGATTCTTAGAGGAATTCCTTATGTTATTCACATATGTACCATCTAGCCTCCACATTCACCATTCATGAAAATGCCCTTTTAAATCCATTTTACTTTTCTCAGACCTCATCCTACCACCATCTTTAAGCATCTGGTCCTGTTAACCAAAAACTCAAAACCGACTGGATCATCAGCAGATAAAGTCCTAGGAAAGTAAAGTGATTCAGGGACTTCTTAGACTTCTAGTAACCGTCGTAAGTAGTTTTTAAAGAACCTTTATTATAGCCTTCTGTTTTCTGAGTGCTGGATGATTTTGTGTGCTTTATCTCATTTGCACAACAATCCCGTGAAACAGACCTTGTCATCTCTATCTCACACCTGAGAAAAAGGAGATTCTGAGACGCGGATGAGCTGTATCCAATGTAACAAAGTCGGTAAGAGGCCCCAGTTTCCTGATCACACTGTTCTTTCCCCTACATCACACTTCCGTCTCTCTTCCATAACCTGGCACCGTCAGGGAATGAGATGCTTAGTATTCATTAATTTTCCAGGTAACTTCAGTTCACCAGCAAGACAGAGATTTTAAAGGATTTTTAAATCATTTTTTTACAGATACCTCTCCAAAATGTGTTTTTTAAAATTAATTTTTATTGGAGTATAATTGTTTTACAATGCCATGTTAGTGTGTGTGTGTGGGGGGGGGGGGTTGCTTAGTCGTGTCTGACTCTTTGCAACCCCATAGACTACAACCCACCAGGCTCCTCTGTCCATGGGATTCTTTAGGCAAGAACACTGGAGTGGGTTGCCATTTCCTTCTCCAGGATGTTCGTAGCTACTGAGCAGCAAAGTGAATCAGCCGTGTGTATACATATATTCCCTCTTTTTCAGATTTCCTTCCCATTTGGGTTATCACAGAGCACTGAGGAGAGTTCCCTGTGCTATACATTAGGTTCTCATCAGCTATCTATTTTACACATAGTAGTGTATACATGTCAATGCTAATTTCCCAATTCATCCCAATCCACGCTTCCTCTTTGATATTCATTAAGTTTTTTTCTCTGCATCTGTGTCTCTACTTCTGCTCTGTGAATAATTTCATCTTATACAAAGGCCTTGACATAATTTAACTTCTTAATGCACACTCATACTGTGAACATCTATTGGCATATTCTGTGCAAAAATAAAGCTCTGTGTCTATTTTTTAAATTTCTGCTTCCTCATTCAGCATTAGACACTTGTCCTACTGATATTTTTTGACTTTTTAAAAATTTTTTCATACTATATCTATTATACATGAGTCTTTCAAAAACTGTTAACTAGGAAATAAAATAGACAAAGTATCAAGAACAACTTGGAAAACACAAGTCAAATTCTTTCTGTGTCAGAATGTCAAGTGTACTTTGTCTTTGATTAGGAGCTACTTGGAAACAGGGTTTGGGGTTTGGAAAGATTTTTAAATTTCTTTGTTTGGGGAGATTTTATTTATTTATTTATTTTGCCCTTTTTTGGTATTCTTTGAGGACATTAATGGGCATTCCACTGAGGAAGAATTGCATGGGCAAATACATCTGGGAAATGATGCATGCTGTCTATTCCTTAGTCTTGAATATTTATAAGACATTTTAACTTTTTAAAAAACTGTTAAAAATACCCCAGTATTTCCCAAGCGCACTTGACCACAAGACCCTTTCCCGCCTCATAAGAACCGTGTCCAGGGAAGGATTCCTGTCTAGGACGGGGTCTGTCTCCCTGTGGACAGGACGAGAGGGAGCTTTGTATTTGGGCTCCCCCCCAGACCTCACCATGTACCTTTGCCTTCAGCTGGTTCTAATGGATGTCCTCTCGCTGTGATGTTATAAACCCACAGTCATAAGGATAGCACTCTCCTGAATTCTGTGAGTCATTCCAGTGAATTATCAAACCTGAGAGTGAAAAACTCTCCATTTTCAGTCAGCTGCTCAGAAGTGAGGCTGCCCTGGGGACCCCAAGCTTGTGGCTGGTCTCACTTCAGTGAGAGGACTCTGCCATTAACCTGTGAGGTCTGGCCTCACTCTAAGCAGTCAGTATCATTGCACCACGTAACAACCCAATGAGGTGGGGGCTCCTTTTCATCCCTGCTTTACAGACAAGGAAGCAGGCCTGCGGCCACCCAGCTGCCTAGTGGGGGAAGCAGCTTTTGCCTCAGGCAGGCTTGGCTCCAGAGTCCATGGTTTTATCCTCACCAGGATACTGCACCAGGCAAAACAGAACAACAAAAACCCAAGAGCAGAAACTTTAGATTTTTTTTCCCCCCAATTCTCTATGCTTCTCTCAGCCGCATCTACTTGGAAAGCAATCTCTTTTGCAATTAAGTGTTCTTGCATCTCCACACATCACTCAACTTAAATTTTCATAGAAAAAATATGCTTTTGTTTTTGCACTTACATTCATCCATTTATGTAATATTTAAATAAATTACATAATTTCAAGTGCAACAGGCATGAACAGATTTAGGGAAACACACAATACTCCCTGTAAGCAGACAGTTCAAATAAGGCAAGCAGACATGTCACAGTCCCACCATGACTGTGTGGCATGTCCAGGCACTGGATTTATGTACAGTAAGAATTACAGAGAGAATGAGAACCATTAGTGAAACAGGACGAGTTGGCTCAAAAGAAGTCCTAACATGTAAGTGAGCAAAGTCTAAAATGACCACAATCTTCAGGTTGACCCCTCCAGCTAAAGTTCCCATCTACGAGCCCAGCAGAATGGTATTTGTTCCTTTGGTCCTTCTTTATTATTCCACTCTATTACCCCCTTCCAGATTCACATTCACGCAGTATTGATTGAGAGCCTGTTATTGATTTAGGTACACACTACTCCATCATTAAGCAACAACATCATGCCAGGCGCTTTCACATAGATCGCCTTCATCAGACCCCTTTGATAGATGAGGAGCTGCAGAGAGACTGAGGAGCTTGTGAATTTGTGTCCTTTCGTTTCCCACCTGCCACACTCTTCTAAGAGCACTTGCCTCCCGACAACTGTGGATTTCAACCATCTCAGTGATGTTGTCACCGGCTCCCTGCAGACCTCTTTCACCTAACTGGCCTTCTCCAGTCCTGGAAAATACCCTGGGTTGAAGGGCCAGGATGTATCAGCCTCACTAAACAACAGGCAATGACAAGTCTATGGCCAGTTGATTGAGCATTCTGGAGAATGGGTCAGCCTGCCCAAGCTATTGGAATCATCCCCAGATTTCTCCAACTGAGAAAAAAAAATTATTTCTTATGGGGAATTAGCAAATTAGCAGAAGGTTTTATAATTCTCTTTCAGCACTTCAAAGTATTTTTGTACATATCTGCATTTTTAGAGAACAGTCTTCTTAAAGCAACAATCTTATCCATTCTTTCAACAAATATTCAACTAATATTCATTCAACTCATACAGTTGCCTGCCCGTTGTATGTGTGTGACCTTGATTAAATTACTTGTAGTCACAGATGGGAGAGCTCCCACTTGCCACTTTTTCACTTTATTAATGTGTTCTAAGAATCACCAAGGTAACATTTTTCTGAGAATTATACAAATATCTTACCCACAAAATGGGAAATAAATTCATCAAAGAAGGAGTTGGGTTCCCATAAGAATCTAAGAGGCACATCTGCATTATTTTATCAACAAAGGGATAAAAACAAGTATGAATTTCTATGTCACAATTTGAAATTAAAGTGAATTTAGTTGCATCTCTACTTTCAGGAATAAATACAACCAGCGTCACTGGAGTGGTAGTGATTTAGTTATGCTTGTTAAATCCCTCCCCACACACTAGGCAGCCCATTTTAAAATTCCCCCTCTTCTTGATTAATTTCTCAGGTAGTAAAATCAAACCGTTCTAAAATATAACTAGCACTTACATATTTGACAGAACAAAAAAGCTGCAATAAAACCATAACTAAGATTTCTTTCTAAATTTCTAAAGAGCACTCCTTAATCTCCAGTATCACAGAGGCGAGCAATGCTCACCAGAAAATATCTTCTCTCCTCACACACTTCCTTCTCTGGATCCAGAAGTATGGAACCCACCACATAGAGAGATCTCCACACATACCCACAGTTCTTGGCAGAACTCACACTGACAGAATGGAATGACTCCCTTTCATGTGACTCAACCAAGCTGCAGAAAGCAGCTGCTTGAGAGACACTTTAAGATGGGGTCACACCCTGACCTGTATCACACCCTAACTTGAGTTTCCCTTATGTACTTCCTATCTTCATTAACTGCTAGTGGAACATTTAAAAGGCATCTTGTTAAGGTCACAACCTACATTAATTCCAAGTTCACAATATGGCACAAACTGACTTGGAATTTAATCACATTTGAATAAGAAACTGCATATTTCCCTTCCCAAAAAAGGAAGGAAAACAGAGAAGTCTTTTTAAAGGGTTATAAAACTCCTGGTACTTTTCGTAGTCTAGCCTCTTATAGATTGTATGGATTAGGAAGAGATGGAGTACTTACTCTCCTTGAAACAAAGGCTTAATTCTCCTGGGGGGAGAAATTCTTGACTAAAAGCTGCTAATCCCATGCCAAGTTCAATCTACTAATAATATATACATTAACTATTCTGCTGAACCCCAACTTTACCTGGCCCTACCATCCATTAAAGCTGACTTACAATGAAACCTAGGGTTCCCAATTTAGAGGTCACTAGCTATGTAATGGCACCCCACTCCAGTACTCTTGCCTGGAAAATCCCATAGACGGAGGAACCTGGTAGGCTGCAGTCCATGGGGTAACGAAGAGTCGGACATGACTGAGCGACTTCACTTTCACTTTTCACTTTCATGCATTGGAGAAGGAAATGGCAACCCACTCCAGTGTTCTTGCCTAGAGAATCCCAGGGAAGGGGGAGCCTGGTGGGCTGCTGTCTATGGGGTTGCACAGAGTCAGACACGACTGAAGAGACTTAGCAGCAGGCTATGTTAAAAATGGAAGTGAAAACTCATAGGTGCTGTTTCTCTTCATGGCTGAAGTGATGTCATTGACAATAGCTTTATTCCGAGATCCAATGGCATCTTGATCTTAGTTAGTGATTGTGCAGACCTTTGACATACCTCTAAAAAGGCATGCTTGGACGATAGATGTTAACTAAATGTTAAGTGTGGTGATCATGTCACAATATATATGTATATCAAAGCACTATGCTGTACACCTTAAAATTATACAATGCTATATGTCAACTGGAGGAGGGAAGGTGGTGACAGAGGGTGAGATGGTGGGATGGCGTCACCAGCTCAATGGACATGAGCTTGAGCAAACTCCAGGAGATAGTGAAGGACAGGGAAGCCTGGCATGTTGCCATCCAGAGGGTGGCAAAGAGTCAGACAGACTTAGAGACTGAACAACAATACATCAACTGTATCTCAACACATCGCAATTATTTCTCAAAACTGAGGGGAAAAAATAGCATGGTTGGTGGTAGTAGAGGTGGTGACGGTGGTTGTAATGGAGTTTATAACCTCAGTACTCCAGGAGAACACTTACTTTTTAAAAATCAGTTTTCACTTCTGTGCTAGCCAGCCTTCACCTGGGCCCCTGTTGTCTCTGCCCTGGTATTTGCACCTTTGTGTAGCCTTGAATCATCTCTCCCACATTGCATAGAACAGACAGCTGTAACCAACCGGAAGTTGCTGAAATAGCAGAGCATGACTTCCAAGCTAGGTGATAAAAGACACCAAGTTTTCCTGGGTCACTCAGTCTGGAGGAAGCCAGGTGCCACGCTGTGAGGATGCTCCCAACACAACCTTGAGTAACGTGGGAGAGAAGCTGACATGAAGAACTGCCAACAGCGATCTTGGAGCCAGGTCCGCAGACCAGAGAAGCTTCCAGATGACCAAGCCCCTTGCAAAACTCCTGACCCACAGAAACCATGAGGTAACTGCTTGCTTTAAACCACTCAGCTTAGAAATAATTTGTTACAGCAGCCTGGAAAACTAATGCAGTTACCAACAGAAAGACAGTTGAGCAAGATATTTGGCCAATGAGTAAATACTCTAGTCAGAAAATTACTGATGATAGAGACACCTATACTTCTTTTTCCTAATTGGTGGTATCATCTATTTTTTTAGCATTCTAACAAAATCCCTGAGTTTCTGCCCTAAAGTTATAAAGATGAGTAGCAAATTGAGTTGTGAGGACAAAGTTAAAGTATAGGTGGTGTTAAGTGTTGAAAGCAAAAAAAAAGATACAAGATCAAGCTTGAATTGTTTCTGTGAAAACCTTCCAAAACACAATGTATTTGCAAAGAACATGAATACACGTTCTTTGTGAATATTTTATTTGTACTTCAAAAGACATTTGATCCTTTATCTTAATTCTGCCAGGTGACGCCAATGCTGGACTCTGCTTTCATCTTATTCCATACAGCCTAATGAATAAAAAGCAATTACATGTTCTATGGATAAGAATTCTCTATATTAAGGGATTATATTTATTTAATTTTGCTTACTGGAGATGTAGTTGGAAATTGTTAGGCTTCAGAAAAATTTAAGCATAGTCTCTCCAAAAATCCCAAGGCCTGACTCTCAACTGAGTGCTCACTCATCTTCTCCTAATTTGTTATTTCTACCCCCAAACCTCATCAGTGTCTGTGGGCCCATCTTCCAGACACAAGGCTTTTCTGTCCCCAGAATCTTCTTCCCTAGGGAGAATGAGGCAGAGTATAAAAGGCGGGTGAAGTTCCAGGGCCTGGCAACACCTGATGAGGCTTCCCTGATGTTGCCAGTTCCCAACGGTCTATTTTGAAATTCTGATTGCCTTTTTTCTTGTGTTGACCAAAAAAGTTTGTTTGGGTTTTTTGTAAGAAATTTTTTTGGCCAACCCAATACTTACCTTTTTGTCAGTGTCCTGGCCTCTTTTCACACTCTGCCCTGTGTGGATGCTAAGTGGCTTCAGTTGTGTCTGATTCTTTGTGACCCCATGAACTGTAGCCCTCCAGGCTCCTCTATCCATGGGATTTTCCAGGCAAGAATGCAGGAATAGGATGCCATGACCTCCTCCAGGGAATCCTCCCCACCCAGCGATCAAACCCATGTCTCTGGTGTCTCTTGCATTGGCAGGCAGGTTCTTTACCACTAGCACCAATGGGGAAGCCCCATACCCTACTCTCAGTTCAGTTCAGTCACTCAGTCGTGTCCAACTGTTTGCGACCCCATGGACTGCAGCACTCCAGGCCTCCCTGTCCATCACCAACTCCCAGAGCTTGCTCAAACTCACATCCATCGAGTCGGTGATGCCTTCCAACCAGCTCATCCTCTGTCATCCCCTTTTCCTCCTGCCTTCAATCTTTCCCAGTATCAGGGTTTTTTTCCAGTCAGTTCTTCTCATCAGGTGGCCAAAACATTGGAGTTTCAGCTTCAACATCAGTCCTTCCAGTGAAAATTCAGGACTGATTTCCTTTAGGATGGACTGGTTAGATCTCCTTGCAGTCCAATGGACTCTCAAGAGTCTTCTCCAACACCACAGAGCTTTCTTTGTAGTTCAACTCTTGAATCCATACATGACTACTGGAAAAACCATAGCTTTGACTAGACAGATTTTGTTGACAAAGTATATCTCTGCTTTTTAATAAGCTGTCTAGGTGGGTTACAACTTTTCTTCCAAGGAGCAAGTGTCTTTTAATTTCATGGCTGCAGTCACCATCTGCAGTGATTTTGGAGCCCTCAAAAATAAAGTCTCTCACTGTTCCCATTGTTTCCCCATCTATTTGCCTTGAAGTGATGGGACTGGATGCCATGATCTTAGTTTTCTGAATGTTGAGTTTTAAGCGAATTTTTTCACTCTCCTCTTTCACTTTCATCAAGAGACTCTTTAGTTCATCTGCGCTTTCTGCCATAGGATGGTGTCATCTGCATATCTGAGGTTACTTGTATTTCTCCAGGCAATCTTGATTCCAGTTTGTGCTTCATTCAGCCCAGCATTTCACATGATGTGCTCTGCATATAAGTTAAATAAGCAGGGTGACAATATACAGCCTTGACCTACTCCTTTCCTGATTTGGAACCAATCTGTTGTTCCATGTCCAGTTCTAATTGTTGCTTCTTGGCCTGCATACAGATTTCTCAGGAAGCAGGTAAAGTGGTCTGGTATTCCCATCTCTTTCAGAATTTTCCACAGTTTGTTGTGATCCACACAGTCAACGCTTCAGTGTAGTCAATGAAACCAAAGTAGATGTTTTCCTGGAACTCTCTTGCTTTTTTGATGGTCCAGTGGATGTTGGCAATTTGATCTCTGGTTCCTCTGCCTTTTCTAAATCCAGCTTGGACATCTGAATATTCATGGTTCATGTACTGTTGAAGCCTGGCTTGGAGAATTTTGAGCATTACTTTACTAGCGTGTGAGATGAGTGCAATTGTGCGGTAGTTTGAGCATTCTTTGGCATTGCCTTTCTTTGGGATTGGAATGAAAATTGACCTTTTCCAGTCCTGTGGCCACTGTTGAGTTTTCCAAATTTGCTGGCATATTGAGTGCAACGCTTTCAACAGCATCATCTTTTAGGATTTTAAACAGCTCAACTGGAATTCCATTGCCTCCACTAGCTTTGTTCATAGTGATGCTTCCTAAGGCCCACTTGACTTTACATTCCAGGATGTCTGGCTCTAGGTGAGTGATCACACTATCGTGGTTGTCTGGGTCATGAAGATCTTTTTTGTATATTTCTTCTGTGTATTCTTGTCACCTCTTCATAATATCTTCTGCTCCTGTTAGGTCCACACCATTTCTGGCTTTTGTTGTGACTATCTTTGCATGGGATGTTCCCTTGGTATCTCTAATTTTCTTGAAGACATCTCTAGTCTTTCCCATTCTATTGTTTTCTCTATTTCTTTGCATTGATCACTGATCTATCACTGATCTAAACACCCTACTCTAGTGGTCCTTAAACTTTTCAGGGTAAAAGGCACCCTTGAGAATTTCCTGAAATCTCAGAATCATTGTCCCTAGAAAACAATGCACATAAAGGTTAGCTTTTCATATACATGGAAAGCTTTGTTGTTCAGTCGCTAAGTCGTGTCTGACTCATTGCGACCCCAGGAAACGCAGCACGCCAGGCTTCCCTGTCCTTCACTATTTCCTGGAGTTTGTTCAAACTCATGTCCTCTGATTCAGTGATGCTATCTAACCATCTCATTCCCTGCTGCCTCCTCTCGTCCTGCCCTCAGTATTTTCTAGCATCAGGGTCTTTTTCTATGAGTCAGCTCTTCATATCAGTGGCCAAAGTGATTGAACTAGGTTTCCTGCATTGCAGGTGGACTCTTCACCTTCTGAGCCACCAGCAAAGCCCATATTTTGCCTAAATAAGCTTAACTAGTGTCATGGCTTCAGTCTCCGTCCAGGTGTGTGTTCCAGCCCAGGCATTTCTCATAAGTCCTAAAACCTAACCTCTAAAGACTCAGTGGACCTCATTGCTTAGAGACACCTTTGTCAAGTCAAACTCCAAGATCTCCTCCTCTGTATTCTCTAGTCAACAAACAGGATCCAGATCCATTCAACTGCCCACTGGGGAAAACTCAGCTTTTCTGTCTCCTTTATTGTCCACATACAACCTATTACTAGCTGAACTGCTCTTCTCAAACCCACCCCCTCCTTTCAATCTCAACTTTCCCAGTTTATCGCAACAGCCTTCTAACTGCTCTTCCTGCCTCCAGGCTTATCACCTGCATTTCCGTCTGAATCCCAAACTACAGTTTTAAAACTAAATGTAATCGTGTTTCCCCACACCCCCCAAATAACCTTTAACCATTTGTTTTAAAGTTAAAAGTCCCACAGTGAGATTTCCCCCACCCATGCTTTCATACTAACACTTAATATTGCCTTAACCTGTTACATGTTCTTTGTTTCCCTTCCCTACAATCTATTCTTTGAAATAACGTTTTATACAAAATTACAAAAGAATCAATGTGCACATTTCAATGTGTGACACGATGCAAACAAGAATAAAAAGAATCATGTCGCCTTCTCTTTCCCCATCACGCCTACATGCAGGAGTGCACATCTAGGATACACAGAGATTGTACTTTTCAGTGAATTTGTCTTCTGTATTGGGCACAGTGTCCGTACGTGGCAGGCACTCAATAATTATTTCCTAACAAGTTGGTTGAGTCATATGTCATGATGGCATCAAGGCAGATTCTAAATCAGAAGGATGGTCTGTGCATTCCTGTGTCACCTGGGAGCATCTAGGTTGAGACATGCAGAATGTTGGCCCTAGCTGAGAACTAGAGCATCACAAGATCCCCGGGGGTCGGAAAGGACATCAAAGCTAGAGAAGCACTGGGCTTCCCTGGTGGCTCAGACGGTAAAGAATCTGCCTGCAATGCAGGAGATCCAGGTTCAGTCCCTGGGTTGGGAAGATCCCCTGGAGAAGAGAAAGACTACCCACTCTAGTATCCTTACCTGGAAAATCCCATGGACAGTGAAACCTGGTGGGCTACAGTCCAGGGGGTTGCAAAGTCAGGCACAACTAAGTGACTGACATAGTGTCTACAGACCACTCTAAAGTTGCTCATTTCAGAGCAGCAGCCCTGACCCACCCACTCATTCTACCTAAAAGATGCTGATAAGAATTGGGAGATTGGAATTGATGCATCATGCTTGCATGCCTAGTTGTATCTGACTCTTTGCAACCCTTTGGTTATAACCCACCAGGCTCCTCTGTCCGTGGAGTTTTCCAGGCAAGAATACTGGAGCAGGTTGCCATTTCCTTCTCCAGGGGATTGTCCCAACCCAGGGATCGAACCCACATCTCCGCATCCCCTGCATTGCAGGCAGATTCTTTACCCTCTGGGCTATCTAGGAAGCCCATACATTATTGATATTATGTATAAAATAAATAACTAATGAGAGCCTACAGTATAGCACAGGGAACTACTCAATGCTCTGTGGTGACCTAATTGGGAAGGAAATATTTTAAAAGGGGGGGATATATGTAAAAAAAGAGAAAGATGCTGCCAAGAACCATCTCTTAATAACAGAAGGCAGATATAAAAAACTATGCTGATAAGACTAGTTTATCCTAGTGAGTACTAACTGTACTGTTTTTGGTTTGTGTGCTGAGGCAAAACACTGCATTCTCTGATAATTATATTTCAATTTGGGAATTTTCAGTGAAAGCTGGCCTTGAATATCAAGTAGATTCTGAAGCTCCAGCATCGAGCAGAACCTAAAATCAGAGACTTCAACTCTTGCTTTTATCAAGGAATTGGGCTTCTCTCAATCAAAACAATAGAAATTTAATTATTAAATTAACACTTTTAAATAGGACACACTTCAGAACAGCACTTCAGTTAATGTATGTATTTTCTAAAACACAGGCAGCAAGACAAAATGGAAAACATATCCACCAAGAGTTTGTGCTTTGGTTCAGTCATTGCTCTAACCTAGATAAATCTTCAACCCCTCACCCATAAAATGGGGATAAGAATCTGGACATCATCAGGTCACTGTGAGGATTAAAACTGTACTTTTTAAAAAAAACATGTTTTGTTCCTCTCTCTTTGTAATCCACTGTCTATAGTGAGGGACTAAGACATTTTCTTTGGAAAAGCCCCATATCTGACATACCTCCTGACACATACCAAGCTGTCAATAAATGACTGAGACATGTGTTAATGAATAAATATCAAACCCTCCAGAAACTTCCTTTGGCAATGGCCCATGACCCCCGATTGCTCTCCTTTGGTAGAAAAATCATTCCCAAATTAGGTTCCTCTCCTGCGGCAACCTCTTTGGAAAGTCCCTGCTTCCTTCACCTGCATTCCCAATCCCCACCCACTCTCCCCACGTGCACCCCAACACACACACACACACACACACAGGATTTTCTCTCTACTTCTCTCCTCTCTTGCTCTTTGCTTCCTATAGAGTTGAAATCCTTCCACTGCAAGGCATTCAGTACACTCAAGTCAGAAATAAAGCTAAGAGAGGCAAGTCTCCGCCTAAAGAGATCAAAGGGCTTCCCTGGTAACTCAGCTGGTAAAGAATCCACCTGCAATGCAGGAGAACCGAGTTCCCTTCCTGGGTCGGGAAGACCCCCCCGGAGAACGGATAGGCTACCCACTCAAGTGTTCTTGGGCTTCCCTGGTGGCTCAGATGGTAAAGAATCTACCTGCAATTCAGGAGACCTGGGTTGGGAAGATCCGTTGCAGGAGGGCATGGCAACCCACTCCAGTATTCTTGCCTGGAGAATCCCCCATAGACAGAGGAGCTTGGTGGGCTGCAGTCCATGGGGTCGCAAAGAGTCGGGCAGACTGAACAATTAAGCACAGCACAAGGAGATCAAACCAGTCAATCCTAAAGGAAATCAACCCTGAAGACTCATTGGAATGACTGAGGCTGAAGCTCAAGCTCCAATACTTTGACCAATTGATGTAAAGGGCCAACTGACTGGAAAAGACCCTGATGCTAGGAAAGATTGAGGGCAGGAGGAGAAGGGAGCAATGACTGTGAATCTGAGCAAACTCCAGGAGATAGTTAAGGACAGGGAATCCTCATATGCTACAGTCCGTGGGGTCACAAAAAGTCAGACGTGACTTAGCGACTGAACAACAACAACAACAAGGTTCTATTTGCCTGTTTTGTGCATCACTGAGCCTTCCATTAAAGTTCAGACATTGAGGATTTGTTGCTCTGTTTTTGTTCTCTATCCTTCCCCCACCTACACCCCCCACCCCATTTGCTTCTTCAACTGATCCTGAAATAAGTGTAATTACTTATTTAATAGCCTGCATGATATTTCTGCTTAAAAAACTCACAAGAGGAGGAAAAAGAAGGTGGTTATAAACGTTAACACAAAATGTAAGTGGAAGAAATCAGAGTTTTGCCTCTTGGGTGGTATTAATTGCTCCTGGGGTGTTGCAAGGAAAAATGGGTGGGTAGTGATTTCTGGCTCATTGCTGGAAACACCTGCAGGCCCTCAGGGAAGACGTCCTTTAATGTGCTTTATCGAAAGCTGTTTTCAGTCTAATTTTTTTTTAATTTCTATGTTTTAATTTACCTATTTTCAAGCTGAATCTAATAAACTGTTGGCAGTAGAAATAAGAAGCAGTCCCCAACTCAATCGTAATTCACCAGAGATCTTAAAAAATTAAGTCAGGATCAGATGGAATTTAATTTTTACTTTTAGACTCACAAAAAACAAATTAGCCACATCTAAGATAGTTTTAGATCACATTTAAAATGTGAAAAAACATCTTTTATATTCCCCAGCATTTTGTTGAGTTTCCTTCCTGGGAAAAATTTCAGGATTTTGAAGCATATGTAAAACACTCATGACACCATTTTTCTTTTCTTCTACTTACTTAGTTGACTTAAAAAAAAAAAAAAATGCCAGTTCTTACTTGGCAGAATCTGTATATAATTCTCAGCCAATTTGTCACTTTCAATATTCTTGGAATTAGAGTAAGATTACTGGAGTTAGTAAATAAAAATTCAGAATGCCAGGTTAGACTAGAATTTCAGATGAACAATAACTAACTTTCTTTTATTATAAGTATATCCTATGCAATATTTGGGACATACTTATACTAGCCTATTATTATTGGGGTAATTTGAAACAATGGAAATGTATTCTCCCACTCTTCTGGAGAGCAGAGTCTGAATTCAGGTGACAGCAGAGCCACTCTCCCCGTGGGCTCTAGGAGAGGATCCATCCTCATCTATTTCAGCTTCTAAGGATCAAGCATCCTTTTGGCTTGTTGCTACATCCCCCCAGTGTCTGCCTCTGTCTTTACACAGCTTCGCCTCATCCTCAAATTTCCTTCTGCCTCTACAAGAATATAAATCATTGGATAGAACCTCCTGGTTGGTTGAACTTTAGATGATCTCATCACAAGAGCCTTAATCTCATCACATCCACAAAGATCCTTTTTCAAATAAGGTGACATTGACAGGATCCAGGTATCAGGACAAGAATATAATTTGAGGGGGTGCTGGGTCACCATTCAATCTACTATTAATACAAAGTAGAAGAGCTAAAACTTCCAAAACCAGTTGAGGTGGATGAATTCCTGGCTCAAGTGAACAATCAATTCACGGTCAGAAATGAAGGCAAAGAAAGCAAATCTGCAGATGGTTTCACCCGATTTTCCCATCATGGCACCAGGTTCTTATTTGAAAGAAACATACGAAATCCACCCCATTCACTGAGTCACTCACTGAATAGATGATGATGAAGTTCTGTAGCTGCCAGAGTCTGAGAGTCTGGGCTTCTCTGGTGGCTTAGTACTAAAGAATCTGCCTGCCAATGCAGGAGACCCGGGAGACACAGGTTCAACCCCTGGTTCAGGAAGATCCCCTGGAGGAGAGCATGGCAACCCCCTCCAGTATTCTTGCCTGGAGAATCCCATGGACAGAGAAGCCTGGCAGGCTACAGTTCAGTTCAGTTCAGTTCAGTCGCTCAGTCACGTCTGACTCTGCAACCCCATGAATCGCAGCACTCTAGGCCTCCCTGTCCATCACCAACTCCTGGAGTTTACTCAAACTCATGTCCATTGAGTCGGTGATGCCATCCAGCCATCTCATCCTCTGTCATTCCCTTCTCCTCCTGCCCCCAATCCCTCCCAGTATCAGGGTCTTTTCCAGTGAGTCAACTCATCACATGAGGTGGCCGAAGTATTGGAGTTTCAGCTTCAGCATCAGTCCTTCCAATGAACACCCAGGACTGATCTCCTTTAGGATGGACTGGTTGGATCTTCTTGCAGTCCAAGGGACTCTCAAGAATCTTCTCCAACACCACAGCTCAAAAGCATCAATTCTTCAGTGCTCAGCTTTCTTCACAGTCCAAATCTCATATCCATTTATGACAACTGGAAAAACCATGGACTTGACTAGATGGACCTTTGTTGGCAAAGTAATGTGTCTGCTTTTTAATACGCTATCTAGGTTGGTCATAACTTTCCTTCCAAGGAGTAAGCGTCCTTTAATTTCATGACTGCAATCACCATCAGCAGTGATTTTGGACCTCCAAAAATAAAGTCTGACACTGTTTCCACTGTTTCCCCATCTATTTGCCATGAAGTGATGGGGCCGGATGCCATGATCTTAGTTTTCTGAATGTTGAGCTTTAAGACAACCTTTTCACTCTCCTCTTTCACTTTCATCAAGAGGCTTTTTAGTTCCTCTTCACTTTCTGCCATAAGGGTGGTGTCATCCGCATATCTGAGGTTATTGATATTTCTCCCAGCAATCTTGATTCCAGCTTGTGCTTCATCCAGCCCAGCGTTTCTCATGATGTACTCTGCGTATAAGTTAAATAAGCAGGGTGACAATATACAGCCTTGACATACTCCTTTTCCTATTTGGAACCAGTCTCTTGGTTAGAATTGGAACCAGTCCAATTCTAACTGTTGCTTCCTGATCTGCATACAGGTTTCTCAAGAGGCAGGTCAGGTGGTCTGGTAGTCCCATCTCTTTCAGAATTTTCCACAGTTTATTGTGATCCACACAGTCAAAGGCTTTGGCATAGTCAATAAAGCAGAAATATATGTTTTTCTGGAACTCTCTTGCTTTTTCGATGATCCAGCAGATGTTGGCAATCTGGTTCCTCTGCCTTTTCTAAAACCAGCTTGAACATCTGGAAGTTCACGGTTCAGGTATTGCTGAAGCCTGGTTTGGAGAATTTTGAGCATTACTTTACTAGTGTGTGAGATGAGTGCAATTGTGCGGTAGTTTGAGCATTCTTTGGCATTGCTTTTCTTAGGGATTGGAATGAAAACTGACCTTTTCCAGCCCTGTGGCCACTGTTGAGTTTTCCAAATTTGCTGGCATATTGAGTGCAGCACTTTCACAGCATCATCTTTCAGGATTTGAAATAGCTCAACTGTAACTGCATCACCTCCACTCGTTTTGTTCATAGTGATGCTTCCTCAGGCCCAACTGACTTCACATTCCAGGATGTCCGGCTCTAGGTCAGTTTGAGTGATCACACCATCGTGATTATCTGGGTCATGAAGATCTTTTTTGAGAAGTTCTTCTGTGTATTATTGCCACCTCTTTTTAATATCTTCTGCTTCTGTTAGGCCCATACCATTTCTGTCATTTATCGAACCCATCTTTGCATGAAATGTTCCCTTGGTATGTCTAATTTTCTTGAAGAGATCTCTAGTCTTTCCCATTCTGTTGTTTTCCTCTATTTCTTTGCATTGATCACTGAGGAAGGCAGAAGCACGGCAGCTGCGACGGACCGTGCAGAAGTGTGGCTGAGAGGAGCTACCCCACGCCTGAGGACAGGCGCGGCGGCTGAGAAGAGCAACCTCACGTTCAAGGAGTGGCGGCTGCGAGGGTGCAGGAGGGCCAAGAGGAGTTACTCCGCGTTCAAGGTCAGGAGGGGTAGCCGTGAGGAGATATCCCTCGTCCAAGGTGAGGAGCAGCAGCTGCGCTTTGCTGGAGCAACCGTGAAGAGATACCCCATGTCCAAGGTAAGAAAAACCCAAGTGAGATGGTACGTGTTGCGAGAGGGCATCAGAGGGCAGACACACTGAAACCATAATCACAGAAAACTAGCCAATCTGATCACAGGACCACAGTCCTGTCTAACTCAGTGAAACTAAGCCATGCTGTGTGGGGCCACCCAAGACTGTTAGGTCATGGTGGAGAGGCTTGAGAGAATGTGGCCCCCTGGAGAAGGGAATGGCAATCCACTTCAGTATTCTTGCCTTGAGAACCCAATGAACAGTATGAAAAGGCAAAATGATAGGATACTGAAAGAGGAACTCCCCAGGTTGGTAGATGCCCAATGTGCTACTGGAGATCAATGGAGAAATAACTCCAGAAAGAATGAAGGGATGGAGCCAAAGCAAAAATGATACCCAGTTGTGGATGTGACTGGTGACAGAAGCAAGGTCCAATGCTGTAAAGAGCAATATTGCATAGGAACCTGGAATGTTAGGTCCATGAACCAAGGCAAACTGGAAGTGGTCAAACAGGAGATGGCAAGAGTAAACATTATTCAACATTATAGGAATCAGCAAACTAAAATGGACTGGAATGGATGAATTTAACTCAGATGACCATTATATCTACTACTGTGGGCAGGAATCCCTTAGAAGAAATGGAGTAGCCATCATGGTGAACACAAGAGTCTGAAATGCAATACTTGGGTGCAATCTCAAAAATGACAGAATGATCGCTATTCATTTCCAAGGCAAACCATTCAATATCATGGTAATCCAAGCCTATGCCCCAACCAGTAATGCTGAAGAAGTTGAACGGTTCTATGAAGATCTACAAGACCTTCTAGAACTAACACCCAAAAAATATGTCTTTTTCATTATAGGGGACTGGAATGCCAAAGTATGAAGTCAAGAAACACCTGGAGTAACAGGAAAATTTGGCCTTGGAGTATGGAATGAAATAGGGCAAAGGCTAATAGAGCTCTTCCAAGAGAACACAGGTCATAGCAAACACCCTCTTCCAACAACACAAGAGAAGACTCTACACATGGATGTTACCAGATGGTCAACACCAAAATCAGATTGATTATATCCTTTGCAGCCAAAGATGGAGAAGCTCTATACAGTCAGCAAAAACAAGACTGGGAGCTGACAGTGGCTCAGATCATGAACTCCTTATTGCCAAATTCAGACTTAAATTGAAGAAAGTAGGGAAAACCACTAGACTATTCAGGTATGACCTAAATCAAATCCCTTATGACTATACAGTGGAAGTGAGAAATAGATTTAAGAGACTAGATCTGATAGACAGAGTGTCTGATGAACTATGGCTGAAGGTTTGTGACATTGTACAGGAGACAGGGATCAAGACCATCCCCATGGAAAAGAAATGCAAAGAAGCAAAATGGCTATCTGAGGAGGCCTTACAAATAGCTGTGAAAAGAAGAGAAGCAAAAAGCAAAGGAGAAAAGGAAAGATAGTCCCATCCGAATGCAGAGTTCCAAAGAATACCAAGGAGAGGCTACAGTTCACAGGGTCCAAAGAATTGGACACAACTGAGCGACTGAACAGCAGAAAGTTTCCAGAATCTGAGAGTTCAGGGTAAACCAAACACATTTCTGTCCTGGGATTACTTTCATCACCACCAGCAAAGTCCATTAACAATTCCCTGGGAATAAATATAGAACTGGGATAATAAAATAGAGTCTAACCTTTTTTCTTTTCTTTTGTGCTTAGTCAAGCTTCATTGACTCACAGGGGGCCTGGAGCAGAAGTCTGACACCACGCCCTTCAGGCCACAGTTTCTGGTGTGAAATGGCCCAGAGACACCTTGGCTCCAGGCAAGCGCAGATGCCAGAGCCTCGTGGTGGCCCCGCCCACAGGGGCCCCACCCCCTTCCCACTGACAAGACCCCTTAAGGCAGCCCTGTCTGTGCCTGTCCTGGACAACATGTCCTCTAGAGCCTGGGGTCACACCTCTCCACTCTGTGTGTGTGTGTGTGTGTGTGTGTGTGTGTTAGTCACTCAGACGTGTCCAACTCTCTGTGACCCCATGGATTGTAGCTTGCCAGGCTCCTCTGTCTATGGAATTCTCCAGGCCAGAATACTGAAGTGGGTTGCCAGGCCCTTCTCCAGGGGATCTTCCCAATCCAGGGATCGAACCGGTTCTCCCTCATTGCAGGTGGATTCTTTACCATTGAACCACCTGGTAAGCCCAACCTGATTAAACAGTAAAACTTTCCTTTGCTCCTGAAACAAACTTGGTCTTGTTCCATTGGCCCCAGCGACAGTGGGCAGGAGAACCCTTGTTGGGTTCCAGGCTAGACAGGGTCAGTAACACTTTCTAATGAGAGGAGACAATTGACCAATCAATCAATAAGGGAACAGTAGAATTATATAATGTATAATAAGTGCATGTGTGCTCAGTTGTGTCCAACTCTGTAACCCTCTGAACTGTAGCCAGCCAGGGTCCTCTGTGCATGGGATTCTCCAAACAAGAATATTGGAGTAGGGTGCCATTTCCTTCTCCAGCGGATCATCCCAACCCGGGGATCAAACCCACGTCTCTTGTGTCTCCTGCATTGGCAGCCAAATTCTTTACCACTGCACCACCTTGGTGTTATAAAGGAAATAAGGTGATGTGATAAAGAGTAACTGGGGGCAAGACAGGGTGCTTTGGAAAAGGCAGTAAATAAAGGTTCTTATAAGATATAGAGTCCTTTGCTTGCCAAGTCAAGGTCAAGCCAGGCATGCAGAGATCCCAGTGAAAACCTTCAAGAACATGGAATAACGGGGTTTAAAGGCCTGAAGTTTGGAAAGAATCACTGTACTCTGGAAAATGGTGGAGACCACAGTGGCCAGAACATAGTAAAAGTGTAGTTCAAGCATGAGTAGCACTGACATATACACTACTATGTGTAAGATAGACAGCTAGTGGGAGGCTTCCGTATATAGCCCAGGGAGCTCAGTTCAGGGCTCTGTGGTGACCTAGTTGTGTGGGATGGGGGGAGGGGAGGTAGAATGTCGAAAGGGAAATCGAAGAGGGAGTGGATATGTATTCTTATACCTGCGTCACTAGTCCTGCAGCAGAAGCTAACACAACATTGTAAAGCAATTATACTCCAGTCAAAAAAGAAGAAGGAGAATGTGGCTGACCATTGCCAGGTCTCCTGGTTCACGGTTGGGAGTGTGTACTTTGTTCTGTGGAAAAGAAAAGACATCAAAGGAATTAAAAAGAAGAGAGACGAGATTCAGTTTATATATTTAAAATTCAAT
Organism: Cervus canadensis; assembly: GCF_019320065.1. Lineage (NCBI taxonomy): Eukaryota > Metazoa > Chordata > Mammalia > Artiodactyla > Cervidae > Cervus > Cervus canadensis. The sequence goes on along the minus strand of NC_057398.1, from coordinate 66,191,131 downwards.
TGCTTCTCTCTGAGGAATGACTTAGCTGGGCGAGAATGGAAGCAAACAGACTTGTTAGAAAGTCATTGTAACCATCCTCAGTGAGACTCTCCCTCATAACTGCCCCTGCCCTGATACTGAGAGTTCGTGTCATCTTCTGCCCATATAATTCTGAAATATACACATTGCATATAATAAGGGAAAATTTTTGAAGTGCGTTTTTTTTATTTCTACCAATAAATCGCCAAGTTTATCATCTCAGGGCGCAAGTGGACTCACTGAGGATGGTTGCAGGGCCAGAGCTGAGAGCAGGAGAAAGGCTGTTGTTCTCACGCTGCTAAAGTGGCCAAGGGCAGTCCAGTGGGGGAAAAAGAAGTGACTTTCTGGTGTCCGCTCAGCCCAGCTGACTAATACTCTTGGGAATGGCTGCAAAAATCCCAGTCCCCTTTTCTCTAATCTGAACATTCTGTACATATGATCTCTTTCTTGCCTCCTACCAGCACACGGATTCTGTGCAGTGACATGAGGGTTGATGGGAAAAGTTCCTTCCTTCATTCAGTCCAAAGTAAAAAGGATTCCACTTCACAGGGACAAGACTTGTCTCATACAATGGACTAAATATCAGGTAGAGGAAAGGAGGAGTGTTTGTTGTTCAAATATTTTATACTAATATTGTGTTGATTACACAGCAGCTAATGTTCAACTTAAGACTTGTAAATTAGGGGTAGATACTTAACATCTGCCTAAGAGTTCTATTAAAAGCTTGGACCTCAGAACTTAAAACACTAACTGTAAAAAATAAACATTTAATAAAAGACAGTATGTAAATTATGTAACTGCATACTTATTTTTCTTTATTCTTGGGTTAACCTTTAACATGAAATGAATCCTTTTGGTTAACTTTAGCTGTATTCAGAATATAAAGTTATACCTATGACTATAACAAGTTATAGTTACCCTTCTATCTTTTTGAAAACAAGGAAAATCACACTTGAGACACATTAACATTCTCTGTCCCTCGATCGTGTCTGACTTTGCAGCCTCATGGACTGTAGCCCGCAAGATTCTTCTGTCCTTGGAATATCCCAGGCAAGAATACTGCAGTAGGTTGCCATGCCCTTCTCCAGTGGATCTTCCAGACTCAGGGACTGAACCCATGTCTCTTGCATCTCCTGCATTCTTTACCACTAGCACCACCTGGGAACCCCAAGACACATTAAGGTACATTTTAAATCTGTATTTGGGTTTACATTTGATTAATAGTAGATAAGGTTCAGTCAAATATTTGTAATTATTAATATAATAAAACTAATAAATATAATTAAAATATTTTCATTTAATTATACCAATGTCTAACTAAATATGAAGCAAATCTCTTTTTCAAGTAGAATGTTCCTGAAGGGATAGTATCATGTCTACTCAGTATTTGTGAAATATGACCTAACGTTTAAATTTGTAGTTGAAAAGAACCCTTGCACTTTTTATCTAATTCTAAAGGTATTATTATCATTCACCTGTGTAAGATAAAGTGAAGAAGAACTAAAGAGCCTCTTGATGAAAGTGAAAGGGGAGAGTGAAAAAAATTGGCTTAAAACTAAACATTCAGAAAACTAAGATCATGGCATCTGGTCCCATCACTTCATGGCAAATAGATGGGGAAACAGTGGAAACAGTGGCTGACTTTATTTTTGGGGGGCTCCAAAATCACTGCAGATGGTGACTGCAGACATGAAATTAGACACTTGCAAAAAAAAAAAAAAAAAGACACTTGCTCCTTGGAAGGAAAGTTATGACCAACCTAGACAGCATATTAAAAAGCAGACGCATTACTTGGCCAACAAAGGTCTGTCTAGTCAAGGCTATGGTTTTCCAGTAGTCATGTATGGATGTGACAGTTGGACTATAAGGAAAGCTGAGCACCGAAGAATTGATGCTTTGAACTGTGGTGTTGGAGAAGACTCTTGAGAGTCCCTTGGACTGCAAGGAGATCCAACCTGTCAAACCTAAAGGAAATCAGTACTGAATATTCATTGGAAGGACTGATGCTGAAGCTAAAACTCCACTACTTTGGCCACCTGATGTGAAGTACTGACTCATTGGAAAAGGCCCTGATGCTGGGAAAGACTGAAGGTGGGAGAAGGGGATGACAGAGGATGACCTGATTGGATGGTATCACCAACTCAATGGACATGAGTTTGGGTAAAATCCGGGAATTGGTGATGGACAAGGAGGCCTGGCGTGCTGCGGTCCATGGTGTTGCAAAGAGTCGGACATGACTGAGCGACTGAACTGAACTGTGTAAGATAAAAGCTCAGTGAGGTTATGCGAATTGCCCACGTTTACCCATTTGCATGTACAGAGCCTGCACTTATAACAAAGATCTCCCAATTCCAACTTCAGAGCTCCAAATACTCAACACCCTGCTGGGCATCTGGAAAGACCCAACACCTACTGTCCCTAGATAATATTTTGTAATTAAAGAGGGAAATAGGAGGCGGTTCTAAAATGGCGGAGGAATAGGACAGGGAGACAACTTTCTCCCTCACAAATTCATCGAAAGAACATTTGAACGCCGAACAAATTCCACAAAACAACTTCTGAATGCTCGCAGAGGACAGCAGGCACCCAGAAAGGAAGCCCATTGTCTTTGAAAGAAGGTAGGACAAAATATAAAAGATAAAAAGAGAGATAAAAGAGGTGGGGATGGAGATCCATCCTGGGAAGGGAGTCTTAAAAAAGAGAGAAGTTTCCAAACACCAGGAAACACTCTCTCCGGCGGGTCTGTGGTGAGCCTTGGAATCTCAGAGGGCAAAATAACCGGGAGGAAATATAAATAAATAATTAAAACCCACAGATTACGTGCCTAACAGCAACTCCCAGCAGAGCAGCAGCCCAGAGCATCGCATCCCCCACTAGCAAGTGGGGACCGGACAGGGAGGAGCAGGCTGTATTGTTTAGGGTAAGGACCGGGCCTGAATGCCCCGAGGGCAATCTGAGGGAACTAGCTTGAGATAGCAACCCAGACTGTGGGATAGCTATCCCACAAAAAGCCCTAACCTAAGACACCACCAGGACCGTTCACAGAACAAAGGACTGAGCAGAGCTAGCCAGCTGTGGACCGGCCCATCCCCCACCAGAGACAGGCAGGGGAGGGCAGCCAGAGCCGGAAGGGGGTAATCATGGCCCCAGAGAGGCATCCTATACCAAACTGCAAGCAGACTTCGTTGCTAACCAAGAGTTCTTGGGATTCTGGATGGTCAACATCTGCCGGGAGGGTCACAGCCAGAGATCAGCTCCCCAGAAGAGACACACGGCACACCTGAGAAGGCGTGCCCGTGGTACATCCAGAAAACCGAGCGGCTGAGACGGGGGAGGCAATAAGTCGCAGCCTTCAACTGGGGGCGACTGTGCTAGGACCGGGGATGGGCACAAACTGCAGGCCCAACCAAGTCTGCACCTTGGTGGAGTACCCGAGAACCTGAACCTGAGCGGCTTAGACCTGGGAGGTGCATGCAAACCAGGGCCCCCATTAGACAGTTCCCAGCAGAGCAACCTAGAGCCTGAGCAGAGTAGACTGGGAAAGCACACACGCCGTGAGCAGGAGCAAACCCAGTGTGGCTGGATCACTGTGAGCGCTCCCCACAGATGCCAGTGATATTTGTTTGCAGTGTTCATCCCTCCCCAAAGGGCGACTGAACAAGTGAGCCTAAAAAAACTGACCACCACCACTCTCCTTGTGTCAGGGTGGAAATTAGACATTGAAGAGAACAGCAAACAGAAGAAGCCAAAATAAACAGAGGGAACCCCTTTGGAAGTGACAGGTGTGATAGGTTAAAACCCTGTAGTTAGCACCGACTACATAGGAAGGGGCCTATAGACCTTGAGAAGTACAAGCCTGACCAAGGAACTATCTGAAAATGAACTGACCCCACACTGTCCACAACAGCTCCAGAGAAAGTCCTAGATATATTTTTACTATTATCATTTTTAAAATTTAAAAGAAATTTTTTTTTGTTTTTAAGTCCGTTACTCCTTTAATTTTCACTTTTATAACCTACTATTACCTTGCAAAAAAAAAAAAGACCCTGTTTTTAAAGTAAACTTCATATATATATATATATATATTTTATAATTTTTGTGACTTTTTTTTGTTTTTTTTAATATTGTATTTTTTAGAATCTAACCTCTACTCTAGATTTTTAATCTTTGCTTTTTGGTAGTTGTTATCAACTTTGTACCTTTTTGAACCCAATCTTCAGTAACCATTTTTACTTGGAAGCAAGATCACTGGCCTGATTGCTCTCTCCCCCTTTTGACTCTCCTTTTTCTCCATCAGGTCGCCTCTATCTCCCCCCTCCCCCTTTTCTTCTCTACCCAATCTACTCTGTGAATCTCTTTGTGTGTTCTGGGCTGTGGAGAACACTTAAGGAACTGATTACTGGCTGGATCTGTCTCTTTCCTTTTGATTCCCCCTTTTCTCCTCCTGGCCAGCTCTGTCTCCTACCTCCTCTTCTCTTCTCTGTGTAGCTCTGTGAACATCTCTGAGGGATCCAGACTGTGGAGAGCACATAGGGAATTGATTACTGGCTACGTTGCTCTCGCCCCTGTTGATTCCCCCTCTTCTCCTCCTGGTCACCTCTATCTCCCTCCTCCCTCTTCTCTTCTCCATGTAACTCTATGTACCTCTCCAGGTGTCCCTCACTGTGGAGAAACTTCTCATCATTAGCCTAGATGTTTTATCAGCGGTGCTGTATAGATGGAGAAGCCTTGAGGCTACTGTAAGAATAAGACTGAAAACCAGAGGCAGGAGGCTTAAATCCAAATCCTGAGAACACCAGAGAACTCCTGAATCCAGGGAATATTAATCAATAGGAGCTCATCAAAAGCTTCCATACCTACACTGAAACCAAGCACCACCCAAGGGCCAACAAGTTCCAGAGCAAGACATACCATGCAAATTCTCCAGCAACACAGGAACATAGCCCTGAGCTTCAATATACAGGGTGCCCAAAGTCACACCAAACCCACTGACATCTCAAAACTCACTACTGGACAGTTCATTGCACTCCAAAGAGAAGAAATCCAGCTCCACCCACCAGAACACAAACATCCCTAACCAGGAAACCTTGACAAGCCACCCGTCCAACCCCACCCACAGCAAGGAACCTCCACAATAAAGAGGAACCACAAACTGCCAGAATACGGAAAGGCCACCCCAAACACAGCAATATAAACAAGATGAAAAGGCAGAGAAATACCAAGCAGGTAAAGGAACAGGATAAATGCCCACCAAACCAAACAGAAGAGGAAGAGATAGGGAATCTACCTGATCAAGAATTCCGAATGATGATAGTGAAAATGATCCAAAATCTTGAAAACAAAATGGAGTTATAGATAAATATCCTGGAGACAAGGATCAAGAAGATGCAAGAAAAGTTTAACAAGGACCTAGAAGAAATAAAAAAGAGTCAATATATAATGAATAATGCAATAGATGAAATAAAAAACACTCTGGAGGGAACCAACAGTAGAATAACGGAGGCAGAAGATAGGATAAGTGAGGTAGATGATAGAATGGTAGAAATAAATGAAACAGGGAAGAAAAAAGAAAAAAAGAATTAAAATAAATGAGGACAACCCCAGAGACCTCTGGGACAATGTTAAATGCCCCAACATTCAAATCATAGGAGTCCCAGAAGAAGAAGACAAAAACAAAGACCATGAGAAAATACTTGAGGAGATAATAGTTGAAAACTTCCCTAAAATGGGGAAGGAAATAATAAGTCAAGTCCAAGAAACTCAGAGAGTCCCAAACAGGATAAACTCAAGGTGAAACACCCCAAGACACATATTAATCAAATTAACAAAGATCAAACACAAATAAAAAATATTAAAAGCAGCAAGGGAAAAACAACAAATAACACACAAGGGGATTCCCATAAGGAAAACAGCTGATCTTTCACTAGAAACTCTTCAGGCCAGAAGGGAATGGCAGGACATACTTAAAGTGATGAATGAAAATAGCACAGCCCAGATTACTATACCGAGCAAGGATCTCATTCAAATATGAAGGAGAAATCAAAAGCTTTACAGACAAGCAAAAGCTGAGAGAATTCAGCACCACCAAACCAGCTCTTCAACAAATGCTAAAGGATCTTCTCTAGACAAGAAACACAGAAAAGGTGTGTAAACTCGAACCCAAAATAATAAAGTAAGTGGCAATGAGATCATACTTATCAATAACTACCTTAAATGTAAATGGTTTGAATGCCCCAACCAAAAGACAAAGACTGGCTGAATGGATACAAAAACAAGACCCCTATATATGTTGTCTACAAGAGACCCACCTCGAAACAAGGGACACATACAGACTGAAAGTGAAGGGCTGGAAAAACATATTCCATGCAAATAGAGACCAAAAGAAAGCAGGAATAGCAATACTCATATCAGATAAAATAGACTTTAAAACAAAGGCTGTGAAAAGAGACAAAGATGGACACTACATAATGATCAAAAGATCAATTCAAGAAGATATATAAATATATATGCACCCAACATAGAAGCACTGCAATATGTAAGACAAATGCTAACAAGTATGAAAGGGGAAATTAACAATAACACAATAATAGTGGGAGACTTTAATACCCCACTCACAACTATGGATAGATCAACTAAACAGAAAATTAACAAGGAAACACAAACTTTAAATGACACAATAGACCAGCTAGACCTAATTGATATCTATAGGACATTTCACCCCAAAACAATCAATTTCACCTTTTTCTCAAGTGCACACGGAACCTTCTCCAGGATAGATCACTTCCTGGGCCATAACTCTAGCCTTGGTAAATTTTAAAAAATTGAAATCATTCCAAGCATCTTTTCTGACCACAATACAGTAAGATTAGATGTCAATTACAGGAAAGAAACTATTAAAAATTCCAACATATGGAGGCTGAACAACATGCTGCTAAATAACCAACAAATCACAGAAGAAATCAAAACAGAAATCAAAATATTCATAGAAACGAATGAAAAAGAAAACACAACAACCCAAAACCTATGGGACACTGTAAAAGCTGTGCTAAGGGGAAGGTTCATAGCCTGTATTGCTACGAACAAGAAACAAGAAAGAAGTCAAATAAATAACCTAACTCTACACCCAAAGCAACTAGAAAAGGAAGAAATGAAGAACCCCAGGGTTAGTAGAAGGAAAGAAATATTAAAAATTAGGGCAAAAATAAGTGAAAAAGAAACAAAAGAGACCATAGCAAAAATCAACAAAACCAAAAGCTGGCTCTTTGAGAAGATAAATAAAATTGACAAACCATTAGCCAGACTCATCAAGAAACAAAGGGAGAAAAATCAAATCAACAAAATTAGAAATGAAAATGGAGAGATCACAACAGACAACACAGAAATACAAAAGATCATAAGAGACTATTATCTGCAACTATATGCAAATAAAATGGACAACTTGGAAGAAATGGACAAATTCTTAGAAAAGTACAACTTTCCAAAACTGAACCAGGACAAAATAGAAAATCTTAACAGACCCATCACAAGTACGAAAATTGAAACTCTAATCAGAAATCGTCCAACAAACAGAATCCAGGACCAGACGGCTTCATGGCTGAATTCTACCAAAAGTTTAGAGAAGAACTAACACCTATTCTACTCAAACGATTCCAGAAAATTTCAGAGGAAGGTAAACTTCCAAACTCATCCTATGAGGCCACCATCACCCTAATACCAAAACCTGACAAAGATGCCACCAAAAAAGAAAACTACAGGCCAATATCACTGATGAACATAGATGCAAAAATCCTTAACAAAATTCTAGCAAACAGAATCCAACAACATATTAAAAACATCATACATCATGACCAAGTGGGCTTTATCCCAGGGATGCAAGGATTCTTCAATATCTGCAAATCAATCAATGTAATACACCACATTAACAAATTGAAAAATAAAAACCATATGATTATCTCAATAGATGCAGAGAAAGCCTTTGACAAAATTCAACATCCATTTATGATTTTTAAAAAAAACCCTCTAGAAAGCAGGAATAGAAGGAACATACCTCAACATAATGAAAACTATATATGACAAACCCACAGCAAACATTATCCTCAATGGTGAAAAATTGAAAGCATTTCCCCTACAGTCAGGAACAAGACAAGGGTGCCCACTCTCACCACTACTATTCAACATAGCTTTTAAAGTTTTGGCCACAGCAATCAGAGCAGAAAAAGAAATAAAAGGAATCCAGATAGGAAAAGAAGAAGTGAAACTCTCACTGTTTGCAGATGACATGATCCTCTAGATAGAAAACCCGAAAGACTCCACCAGAAAATTACTAGAGCTAATCAATGAATATAGTAAAGTTGCAGGATATAAAAGTAACACACAGAAATCCCTTGCATTCCTATACACTAACAATGAGAAAACATAAAGAGAAATTAAGGAATCAATCCCATTCACCATTGCAATGAAAAGAATAAAATACTTAGGGATATATCTACCTAGAGAAACAAAAGACCTATATATAGAAATCTATAAAACACTGGTAAAAGAAATCAAAGAGGACACAAACAGATGGAGAAATATACGGTGTTCATGGATCAGAAGAATCAATATAGTGAAAAATGAGTATACTACCCAAAGGAATCTATAGATTCAATGCAATCCCTATCAAGCTACCAACGGTATTCTTCAGAGAACTAGAACAAATAATTTCACAATTTGTATGGAAATACAAAAAACCTCGAATAGCCAAAGCAATCTTGAGAAAGAAGAATGGAACTGGAAGAATCAACCTGCCTGACTTCAGTCTCTGCTACAAAGCCACAGTCATCAAGACAGTATGGTACTGGCACCCAGACAGAAATATAGATCAATCGAACAGAATAAAAAGCCCAGAGATAAATCCACGTACCTATGGACACCTTATCTTTGACAAAGGAGGCTAGAATATACAATGGAGAAAAGACAATCTCTTTAACAAGTGGTGCTGGGAAAACTGGTCAACCACTTGTAAAAGAATGAAACTAGAACACTTTCTAACACCATACACAGAAATAAACTCAAAATGGATTAAAGATCTAAATGTAAGGCCAGAAACTATAAAACCCCTAGAGGAAAACATAGGCAAAACACTCTCCAACATAAACCACAGCAGGATCCTCTATGACCCACCTCCCAGAATATTGGAATAAAAGCAAAAATAAACAAATGGGACCTAATTAAAATTAAAAGCTTCTGCACAATAAAGGAAACTATAAGCAAGGTGAAAAGACAGCCTTCAGAATGGGAGAAAATAATAGGAAACAAAGCAACAGACAAAGAATTAATCTCAAAAATATATAAGCAACTCCTGCAGCTCAATTCCAGAAAAATAAATGACCCAATCAAAAAGTGGGCCAAAGAACTAAACAGACATTTCTCCAAAGAAGACATACAGATGGCTAACAAACACATGAAAAGAGGCTCAACATCACTCGTTATCAGAGAAATGCAAATCAAAACCACAATGAGGCACCATTACACGTCAGTCAGAATGACTGCTATCCAAAAGTCTACAAGCAATAAATGCTGGAGAGGGTGTGGAGAAAAGGAAACCCTCTTACACTGTTGGTGGGAATGCAAACTAGTACAACCACTATGGAGAACAGCTTGGAAATTCCTTAAAAAACTACAAATAGAACTGCCATATGACCCAGCAATCCTACTGCTGGGCATACACACTGAGGAAACCAGAATTGAAAGAGACACGTGCACCCCAATGCTCATCGCAACACTTTTTATAATAGCCAGGACATGGAAGCAACCTAGATGCCCATCAGCAGATGAATGGATAAGGAAGCTGTGGTACATATACACAATGGAATATTACTCAGCCATTAAAAAGAATACATTTGAATCAGTCCTAATGAAGTGGATAAAACTGGAGCCCATTATGCAGAGTGAAGTAAGCCAGAAAGAAAAACACCAATACAGTATACTAATGCACATATATGGAATTTAGAAAGATGGTAACGATAACCCTGAATGTGAGACAGCAAAAGAGACACAGATGTATAGAACAGTCTTTTGGACTCTGTGGGAGAGGGCGAGGGCAGCATGATATGGGAGAATGGCATTGAAACACGTAAATTATCATATGTGAAACAAATCACCAGTCCAGGTTCAATGCATGATACAGGATGCTCGGGGCTGGTGCACTGGGATGACCCAGAGGGATGGGATGGGGAGGGAGGTGGGAGGGGAGTTCAGGATGGGGAACACATGTACACCCGTTGCAGGTTCTTGTCAATGTATGGCAAAACCAATACAATACTGTAAAGTAAAAAATAAATAAATAAAACTGGAAAATAAAAAAGTAGGGAAATACCATGCAGTCACCAACTGCATTTTCCATTTGTTAAAATCTTCTTAAATTATGTGATAAGGAATTTTAAACTATTCACATATCAAAAGAAAGTGTTTGGCATTAGCAGATGAAACTATTATATATAGGGTGGATAAACAACAAGGACCTACTGTATAGCACAGGGAACTATATTCAATACCCTGTGATAAACCATCATGGAAAAGACTATCCAAAAAAAGGATGTCTCTATGTGCATACCTGAGTTACTTTGCTGTACAGCAGAGGTTAGCACAGTATTGTAGATCGACTACACGTCTATAAAAAAAAAAAAGTGTATTCTTTAACCCCAATCTTTATTTCTTCCCACTTTGGTACTCAAGGCTACCCTGACACCATAAGAAATCCTAAGAAACGTGAAATGTAAACAACTCCCTTCCTTCTTTCCATCTCTCTGCTTTGCTTCTTCCACTGCCCTCACTCAGTCATTAAACCCTCAGCTCTTCTGGTTCTGCCAAACCCACAACCCCAGCCTGGCTCCTAGTCCTTTTCTACTCCGGACCTCACAGCCAGCAGCCTTCATGGTGTGTAGTTCATTCACTATCATACTAGTTGTTCCACCCTCAGTATTTCCTACTGTGCTGAGTCCCATGGTTCATGTTCTACTGGGCTGCTCTTAACCAGTTCTTAAGGAAATGCTATTTCAACATCTAATCTTTCACCCCGCCTGTCTCCAGTTCTCACTTAGCACAAAGTCAATCTATGGCAGAGCCTGCCATCAAGGGGTTTTGCATGGAAGGGGGAAAAGAAGAAAAGGATAAATGACCCAGAGCTTGAAACCAACAAAGTTTAATCATACTACACTAAATAACAGCATTTGCACAAAATATCTTGGCTTTCAGGAAGAGAAACAATCTTGCAGTCACTGAGTTAATCTTTCAAGCAGATTACAGAATACACATTTTGTAGAATTACTTGCAAATTGCAGCTCTGACTACAAATTGAGCATCACTGCATGAGAGGTTTTTCCAAAGCATAATGACAGATGATTGATTACCAGCTGAGCACCTGTGTCCAACAACGGAGAGGGTTGGTCCACTCTAAGAAAAACCCACCCAGAAAATATCATGCTTATAAATATTCTTAATTAATGTGTAGACAGATTACCTGTAGTAAAAATGCATGAAAAGAGTATCTCAGGGAATAAGCCTGTTACTATAGAAGTCTATGTAAGCAGAAAGACACAGAAAAGGAAAACAGGTATTGCCAATCCTGAAAAACTTAAGATCCCAAATGTCAAAGTAAAGGCTGACTTGTGTAGGAAGAATTAGCAGTTGTTGAAATCCCCAGAGATGCAGTTCCTTTTTCATCTGTTTTGAAGTTAGTATGATCATCAGAATGAGAAAATGTTCACGCCCAAATTGTTCTAGAAAGGAAACTATTAGACAGGACAACTTGCTAGCAAGAAATGTGTCCTGTAAGCCAACAGACATCCAAATTAGTTGCAGAGGTAAGACAAAGGGATATTTATGAATGCTTAGGCAAAATGAAACAGTTTTACTCAACTCATTCTGTTTCAGGGGATGTGGCTTGAAATAGCAAGATCTTTGCAAATGAATAATTTATGAAAGCTCTAGTACCCTTTGAATAACATAATTTAAATTGAAGTCATTCCTGAATAAAAGGAAGAGGAAGAACTCACTTCAAATTCTTCTAATTTCAGCATGAATTATCACATAGTTTTGACTTAAGGTAATCTAATAACTATTTTAGTTCTTTGTACCAGCTTCAAATAAATCCCTGCTTATTCAGTCAAAGCACTGCAGAGAAGTTAAAGTTCAAAGGAGCTTAGCTTGAACAAATGAGTCTAGCCAAGTCTTGGTTTAAGTCCACTTATAAAATGAGTTTTATCATGCATTGGTGCATTTCTTTTCTAAAATACATTCTTATTCTAGATCAAAAGAGAAGACTTCAGTACCAACAAGAATTAAAGCTGACAAACCATGCCAAAAAAAAAAAAAAGCCAACAGAATATCATGTTTATTTATTGTGTCAAAAAAAAACCTCTTTTATGTCACTGACATTCTCATTTAAAAGCTTGTACTCTAATTAACAAAGTGGAGCTACATAATTACAACATCATCACTGATTTCAAATTTTTTCCAAAAGGCCTGTGTCTAAGAAATGAATATAACAGAAGTAGACAATGTTAGACTTTCTACCCTCTGATAAAGAAAGAAAATCAAGCCAAAAATAATATAGCAATCAATCAGCTAGTGGTCTTCTTTCTAATGCATTGAAAGATCTCACATACCTCACATAAGTTTAAGTGTTTTTTCTTTTTATCAAGGTTAGCTCAACTCCTTGAACATTCTTATATTATTAATATTATACTTAAGATATTGCATAAAGTTGAGTTTGTTTACATGTACATTTACCTACCTAGATAATGCAAATACCTTGAGGGACAGACTATTTTATTCATCTCTACTCCCAGTACATAGCAAATTGTACACTGAAGGTCATTTGTGAATGGACAAACAACTCCTGCATTTTTAGGAAGGTAAGGAAGTGGTGGTGAAAGAAATGAGCCCTGGAATAGAATTCCTAAAAATGGTTGAGACAATCAAGATGTATTTAAGTTGTGAACAACAAAAATCATTTCTAGACCATCTACTAGTTACTCAATAGCAAGCTGTTGTGTTTCATTTGTGCCATTTTAATTTTTTTTTATTAAGTGTTCCACCCACATTAAGGTTGTTAGTGTTAGGTTTCTTTTTTTCCTAATTGTTTTTCAGCTGTATTGAGGTATGTGCATGCATGTGAAGTCGCGTCTGTCGTGTCCAACTCTTTGTGACCGCATGGACTGTAGCCCTCCAGGCGCCTCTGTCCATGAGATTCTCCAGACAAGAATACCATGAATGGCAGAGTGAGTTGCCATTTCTTTCTCCAGGGAATCTTCCTCACCCAGGGATTAAACCCTGTTCTCTTCCATCTCCTGCAATGGCAGGTAGGTTCTTTACCACTAGCACCATCTGGGAAGCCAAGTATTGAGGCATAAATGACAAACAAAAGTTGTATATATTTAAGGTGTGCAACTTGATGTCTTGATATGTGTATATATCAGGCTTCCCTGATGGCTCAGCAGGTAAAGAAGCCACCTGCAGTGCAGGAGACACAGGTTCAATCTCTGGGTTGGGAGGATCCCCTGGAGGAGGAAATGGCAACCCACTCCAGTATTCTTGCCTGAAAAATGCCATGGGCAAAGGGGCCTGGGGATCTACAGTCCATGGGGTCCCAAAGAGTCGGACAGGACTGATCGACTAAGCACACACACACTCATGTATATCATGAAATGACCACCATAATCAAGCTATTTAACAGATCTATCACATCAGGTAGGTAGTACTTTTCTTTTGGTGAAAATTCTTAAGACTTACCCTCTCAGCAAATTTTAAGTATATAATACACTATTGTTAACTATTGTCACCATGGTGTCCATCAGCTGTCCAGAATTTATTCATCTTGCATAATTAAAACTTTGTACTCTTTGATCAGCATCTCCTTATTTCTCCCAACTCCCACCCTCTGGCAACCATTATAGTCTGTGTTTCATGTGTATGACTACTTTAGATTCCACATATAAGTGAGATCATGCAGTATGTGTCTTTCTGTGTCTGGGTTATTTCTCTTAGCATAATGGCCACCAGGTTCATCCATTTTGAGAGAAATGGCAGAGTTTTCATTTTTAAGGCTGGATAATATGCCACCACCTGATCTGCCTCTTGAGAAACCTATATGCAGGTCAGGAAGCAACAGTTAGAACTGGACATGGAACAACAGACTGGTTCCAAATAGGAAAAGGAGTACATCAAGGCTGTATATTGTCACCCTGCTTATTTAACTTATATGCAGAGTACATCATGAGAAACGCTGGGCTGGAGGAAGCACAAGCTAGAATCAAGATTGCCGGGAGAAATATCAATAACCTCAGATATGCAGATGACACCACCCTCATGGCAGAAAGTGAAGAGGAACTAAAAAGCCTCGATGAAAGTGAAAGAGGAGAGTGAAAATGTTGGCTGAAAGCTCAACATTCAGAAAACTAAGATCATGGCATCTCATCCAATCACTTCATGGCAAATAGATGAGGAAACAGTGGAACCAGTGTCAGATTTTATTTTGGGGGGCTCCAAAATCACTGCAGATGGTGATTGCAGCCATGAAATTAGGAGATGCTTGCTCCTTGGAAGGAAAGTTATGACCAACCTAGACAGAATATTAAAAAGCAGAGACATTACTTTGCCAACAAAGGTCTGTCTAATCAAGGCTATGGTTTTTCCAGTGGTCATGTTTGGATGTGAGAGTTGGACTGTGAAAAAAGCTGAGCACCAAAGAATTGATGCTTTTGAACTGTGGTGTTGGAGAAGACTCTTGAGAGTCTCTTGGACTGCAAGGAGATCCAACCAGTCCATCCTAAAGGAGATCAGTCCTGGGTGTTCGTTGGAAGGACTGATGCTGAAGCTGAAACTCCAATACTTCGGCCACCTCATGCAAAGAGTTGAATCATTGAAATGACCCTGATGCTGGGAGGGATTGGGGGCAAGAGGAGAAGGGGATGACAGAGAATGAGATGGCTGGATGGCATCACTGACTTGATGGACATGAGTTTGAGTAAACTCCAGGAGTTGGTGATGGACAGGGAGGCCTGGCATGCTGTGATTCATGGGGTCTCAAAGAGTCGGACACAACGGAGCGACTGAACTGAACTGAATATGCCATTACATATACTACTTTTTCTTTATCCACCGATATCTGTTGACAGACATTTAGGTGGTTTCCACACATTGTCTATTGTGAATAATGCTGCAATAACTGTGACAGTGCAGATATCTCTTTGAGATCCTCGTTTAATTCCCTTTAAATATATACTCAGAAGGGGGATAAGATAAAATAGACAAAGCACTGGAACAGAAAAGCAAGGGCAGAAATAACTTCACCCATTATGGACAACTGATCTTTGATAAGTGTGTCAAGAAGAGCAATGGGGAAAGGATGGTCTCTTTAATGAGTGGTGTTGGGAAAACGGGACAGTCAAATGCTGAAGGATGAAGTTAAACCCTCACCTCACACCATAAACCAAAGTCAACTCTATATAGATTAAATGTAAGACCCCAAACCATAAAAATCTAGGATATAGAGGGAAAACTTCTTTAGTCTTAGCAATAAATTTTTGGATATGATACCAAAGGTGTGGGCAACAAAAGCAAAAAAAAGACAAGTGGTGTTGCATCAAACCGAAACATTTCTGCTCTTCAAAGAGCACAATCAACAGAATGAAAAAGCAATCCATTGAATGGGGGAAAATATTTGTAAATCATATGTCTGATAAGGAGTTGATATCCAAAATATGTAAGGAACTCAACAGCAGCAGCAACTCAATAGCAAAATAACAATATTAATAATAATGATAACCCGATTTAGCAATGGGCAAAGGATTTTGGACTGCACGGAGATCAAACCAGTCAATCCTAAAGGAAATCAACCCTGAATATTCAGTGGAAGGACTGATGCTGAAGCTGAAGCTCCAATACTTCAGCCATCTGATTTGAAGATTTGACTCATTGGAAAAGACCCTTATGTTGGGAAAGATTGAGGGCAAGTGGAGAAGGAGTGACAGAGAATTAGATGGTTGGATGGCATCACTGACTCAATGGACATGAGTTTGAGCAAACTCAGAGAGATAGTGAAGGACAGGGAAGCCTGACCTGCTGTAGTTCATGGGGTCACAAAGAGTTGGACACGACCTAGTGACTGAATGACAACAACAAAGGATTTGCATGGACATTTCTCATAATGAGACGTACAAATGACCCACAGATACATAAAAAGATGTTCAATATCACTAATTATCAGAAAAATGCCAATCAAAACCATGAGATAGATATCACCTCACACCTGCTCAAGTAGCTTTTATCAAAAAGAGAAAAGATAACAAGCGTTGGCAAGAATAGGGAGAAAAGAGAATCCTTGTACACTGTTGGTGAGAATGTGAATTGGTAAGGCTATTATGGAAAACAGTATGGAGGTTCCTCAAAAAATTAAAAATAGAACTACCATATGTTAGAGCTAGGTTTTTTAAGACTAGAGACCAATTTATCCCTCAGAACTTCTAAACTCACTTTCAATCTCTCCACCACTACTGGGAACACAGCCAAGCTCTGCCCTAGTCCCATCCCATCTGATTGGACCACTGCCCTGTACAAAGCTACGTGTCAATGCTAATTTGCAATGAACAATTCATAACTCATAACCAAGTTATTTTAGCAGATGTTCCCCCTGGAGACCCCCCCAAAATAACTGCAAACAGTCCCTCTTATGACCTTCCATGAGATTATCTTCTCTGCGTTATTCTGCTTCTTTTAGTAGAAAGCCAACCCAAGAAAAAAGAAAGTAAATCATGGAAAAGGAGAAAGAAGCCTGTTTTCAAGCTAGGCTCCTTGTCCAGGCCTTTGCTACAAACCTCTGTGCAGACCTCATGCAAACTTGAGACTCTCCCCTTTTTCAGCTGTAGGTAAAGAAATATCAATACAAAGACGGGGCCCTTATAATGGAGGAAAGAGAAGACAGAGACAGACTTCCGTTCCACTAGAATTCAGACATAAAGCTCTTAAGTGAAAGAATCTGGAAATTAAAACCTTGGCTGATTATACATCCTAAGAATGTAATCTCACCAACCCACACTGCCTCTCTTAAGGGCTCGATTTAGTTGGCTTTTCACTTCCACACCTTCTAATTGTGGAATTTCCTTTCATTTTAATTCTCCTCAGGGCCAAACTCTGATTAAACCAATACATATGGTTTCTAGGATTTTGAAACTGAGCTCTTCTGGCAAGAAGCTACTCAGAGTAAATCAATCAACCCTCTTCAGTATTCCCTGCCCGAAATAGATAGGGACCGACCCGGAAGGCAATTAATTGACCCAGACTCCCCTGCATTTTCTCTTCTGCAGGAAGACAAGACAAAAACTCTCCTCTGGCAACCACAGGCTTGGGTATCAATTTTCCAGGAGCTCAGCACATTCCAAGTCACTGTACTCAGCTTTGGAGAGTCACACGACGTTAACATATTATTTACATCCCAGAGATAACCTTACTTTCTAAAATTTAATTGAAAGTCCACTTTTTAAAAAAGAAAAAGAAAAAGCACTGATGGCTGCTTAAATGGGATTTACAGAGAGTAGCTTTTTCAAGTTGACATTCTCATGTCTCAGAGAAGCAGCAGCTGGCATGAAGGCACAATGATACAGAGACACTCACGTTCATACTGATAACAAAACCACCTGCACGGGCGCTCAACTTCTTTTCAGTCACTTAAGCACACAGACTTTTCTCTGTCCCTGCCTTTCTCCCAATAAGCCTAGAGCTCAAAAGAAATGATCTGTCTTTCGTTTCTCATGTGTCAATTGGTCCTTTCAGCAAGTCCGAAACTCTTCTACATCCAGGAAATGAGAGGTAAGGATATTTTTTTGTTGTTTAGTCGCTAAGTCCTGTCCGACTCTTTACGACACCCTGAACTGCAGTCCGTCAGGCTCCTCTGTCCATAGGATTTCCCAGGCAAGAATACTAGAGTGGGTTGCCATCTCCTTCTCCAGGGGATCTTCTCAACTCAGGGACTGAACCTGTGTCTCTTATATTGGCAGGTAGATTCTTTACCACTGAACCACCAGGGAAGCCCCTAAGGATATTTGAGCTATTTTTTAAATTTTCTAACTTAAAAATAGACTTTTTCTTCCAGTTTAACTTAGATATAACTGATATATAACATTGTTTTATTTTAAAGTATATAAAATAATAAAGTGATATGTATTTCAAGCACATTATGTATATTGCAAAATGATAACTATAAGAAGTTTAGTTAATACCATCACCTCACATAGTTACATGTTTTTTTCCTTGTGATGATAATTTTTTAAGATTCACTCTTTTGACAACTTTCAACTACACAACACAGTATTGTTCTCTCCAGTCATTAGCTATCTTTTCAACTTTCATGAACATGTGTCTCTACACGTTCATCTGCATATCCATGCTTATCATTGTATTTTATCAAGCACCTGTTTATGCCAGGCAGTGTTGTAGGGTCCTGGGGATACAATAAGCAATAAGAGAAACAAAGCTCGTGTTCTCAGCTCTCATGGATTTTTGTTACAGAAAAAATTCATATAATCATTTTATATTGTTTAAGTTTTATAAAGAAAATAAATTAGGGAATGTGATGGAGCATGACTCCACGGGGCCATTTTTGTGGGTCAGAGCCTATAGCTGAATGACCGGATGAACTAGCAATGATGAGACTGGGAGCAGAATCTTCTCGAGAGAGGTTATGCAAGGTTCAACAGGTCCTGGGTTCAGGAGTGTCTGTGACCTGGTCGATGAACAGGAGGAAGGTCATTGTGGCTGGAGATTAGTGACAAAAGCAGCTGGAGATCAGGTGAAAGGGAAGATAGAAATCAAAACATCGAAGCCCTGAAAGCCATGGAAAAGAGTTTGGGTTTTATTCTAACGGCAGAGGGAAGACATTCTGAAGTGGCTTATGATTTAAATACCACTTTTGTTTCTGTGTGGAAAATCGATGATGAAGGGCAAGAAAGGAAACAGAGAAACCACTGAAAAGTTGTTGCAGATTCCACAGGAAAGATCATGAGGGGCTTGTCCAAGTGGGAAATGGAAAGGTGAAGACTGGTAGGTGGATTTGAGAATTTTCTTTTTGAGGTAAGGCTGCCTGAAGTTGATGGTGAATAGCATACAAAGAAGGAAGGAAAATAAGGAATCAATAACCATTGACTTGAGATGACAAGATATGGATTTGACAAATAATTAGTTTAGGGGCTTCCCAGGTGGCTCTGTGGTAAAGAATCCACCTACCAATACAGAAAATGAAAGAGACGCAGGTTCAATCTTTGGGTTGGGTTTAGTTTGACAAATTGTTGTTGTTTGGTTGCTCAGTCATTTCCAACTCTTGTAACCCCAATGGACTGTGGCCCACCAGGCTCCTCTGTCCATGGGATTTCCCAGGCAAGACTATTGGAATGGGTTGCCATTTCCTCCTCCAGGGGATCTTCCCAACCCAGGAATGGAATTTGCATCTGTTTTGTCTCCTGCATTGGCAGGCAGGTTCTTTACCACTGGTGCCACCTGGGAATCCACCTTTACTTGTGTATGTGTGTGTTTTAGTCACTTAGTCATGTCCAGCTCTTTGTGATCCCATTAACTGCAGCCCTCCAGGCTCCTCTGTCCATGGAATTCTCCAGGCAAGAATACTGGAGTGAGTTACCATTCACTTCTCCAGAGGATCTTACTGACCCAGGGATCGAACCCAGGTCTCCTGCATTGCATCAGATTCTTTACCATCTGAGCCACCAGGGAAGCCCCAAAGTATATGTTAATGTGTCTCAATTTTTATAGGAAGCACTATATTTTGTATTTATCTGCCATTAATTTATTTGATTAGTCTATTGAAAGGTATTTAGATTATTTCACTTTTTTCTTTAGAAGTGAGTTGTAATGGATGCATTTTCTTGCTCATATTATCTGACTAAACTTTGCACAATGAATACTCATTGAGATAGTCAAAATTGTATGCAGATCAGCAAAATTGAATGCCTATTATATGGCTAGAACTGTATTAGACAATGTGTATAATCCTATTGAGAGTTCTTAAAGATTTAGCGTTTAAAAGCATTAAAGCATACAGTGAAAAAATAGAAACACACAGTCACATTCAGCTATTCCAGTGTCCTGGAGAATGAGGTATTCTGGATAAATGATATTTCTGTACATCTGAAAGGTAAATTTGAGCTAAAAAATTATTTGCTCTCTACTGAATTATGTTGAAATCTTGAAAATTGTATTACATACTTTCTAGATTTAGCCTGAAGAATAAATGATTCAAATCATCCTTATAAATAAGAACATTTATATCCTGATGTAGAAGATGTGGGACATTGACGTGAATCAGTGCAAGTTCCAAGTTCCCCCGCTCATAGAGGTAGACTGGCCATGCATTTTAGTGGACACTTGGTAGAAGGGCTCTTCTTTGAGGTCCTTGGGCTTCCCAGGTGGCGCTAGTGGTAAAGAACCCATTTGCCAATGCAGAAGACATGAGACTCGAGTTTGATCACTGGGTCAGAAAAATCCCCTGGAGGAGAGCATGGCAATCCACTCTCTTGCCTGGAGAATCTCCATGGACAGAGGAGCCTGGTGGGCTACAGTCCATAGAGTCGTAAAGAGTCAAACTCAACTGAAGCAACTTAGCACGCACCTATTATATCGGTTATCAGTCTGTCTCTACAGAGTGATTTAGGTTCATATATATCAATTTTGGGACTTCCCTGGGGGCTCAGTCAGTAATCTGCCTGCAATGCAGGAGACCTGTGTTCAATCCCCTGGTTGGGAAGATCCCCTGGAGGAGGGCATGGCAACCCACTCCAGTATTCTTGCCTGGAGAATCCCATGGAGAGAGGAGCCTGACAGGCTACAGTCCATGGGGTCGCAAAGAGTCAGACACTACTGACCGACTAAGCACACAGCATATCATTTTTACTGGACTTTTACTTCCTGGAAGGCAGGGACACATGGTTATTCACATTTTTAGGTGCCCTGCAGCCCTGCCCCAGCAATGCCTGGGTCAGTAATGGGTACAATTAATTAAACCATAGACAAAGGATTTAGGAGAGTAAGAAATTTCAAACTCTCTTTGGATGAAGTGAGTTATGAGTAAATACAGAACTTTAAGCAATGATATTGAAAAGGCTAACAGACCAATATTACAAGACATATTGCCAATCTTTGTCTAAAATTTATCTCTGTACATATGGAGAGTTTAGTAATGTGTGTGGACCAACAAGAACACTAACGATGAGTGAAATGGAAGAGGAATCTCACCAGTAAGTTTAAGGGTGAAAAAGTTTTACCTTTTGCTTCTCAGAAGGAAAAGAAATAGTTTAGGTGCAGTGTCTCGTGTCCTCTTTCCCATCCAATGTATTGTCAGGAAGACAATGAGAGGTTACCCCTTAGGAATCTAAAGTACTAATCAGTGAATTGAACAGATGTGTACATTGAGCAGTAATTATTCAAACAGCACTTTGCTAGTGAAATTCAGGATCCCCTTTTCAAGGTTTACTACCTAGTCATAGTCTTATTTCCTCTGAAATGGAATTTTTGTTTGGGGTCAGGAAGATAAATTCCAAAAAGGATGAATGAAAATTTAAGTATAAGTCTCTTCTCAAAGATTTTCCATCCCATCACACTATCAATAATTCTTGCTTTTCCCATATAAAAAGTGAATGTGGAAAAAGGATAGTAAGCCCCTATTTTGAGAGCGAGAACCTTTAGGAAGATTTAGATAGTCCTTGACAGAATTACTATCTGCATTTTTAACTTTATTCATAATTTATGATTGCTACCCCAGCTCATTTTCCAAGCAAGGTTTAAACTAAAAGGGAAATATTTTTCTTCCTATTTTTCTCATTGTATGTGAATCAAACAGTTGTATTATTAAATTAAAAAGTACAGAGTGTAGCTAGGTCTTTATTTTCTATGGGGACTGCTTACATATGCCAGGGAGTGTCGTAAAGTGGGTTATAAGAAAGATGTACTGCAAAAGAAAAACCATATTGATATTGTTTCCAAAGTTTTTACCATATAGTTTGGAGAAAAATGATCTTAGAAAAACAATGATGCATACTGAAATCAATACTGCTTTTCTAATATGGCAATTTCTAAATGCAAGATTTAATTTTAGAATAAATCCTTCTCTGACAAATTTTCTTTCCTGATACATTTTGGTATGTGGTTAATTTTATAAATTGCTTAAAATATAACATCTTTCTATTTTGGAAATTCATTGAATCAATTTCATAACAATTGAATCAAGGTCTTGAATAAAAGGATAATAAAGATAGGGTAAATTAAGAATAAGTACCTCAATCAATGGAAATGGGTTGTGTCAACATGTTCTTTTCCTGCCACAACACACTCACATGGGTATATCCGGATACTGACCCTCTAAAAGAGTTATGGAGAAATAAAGGAGCAAGTACCTTTCACAATTATACCACAGTAGCTTTGACCACCATCTCCCCATTTCCTCTTCCAGCCCCCTGCCGCTGCAATCACCCTCTACTCTCTGCTTTTATGAGTTCTACTTTTTTAGATTCTTCATGAGAATTTGTCTTCCTTTGTCTGGCTTATTTTACTTCACATAACGCCTTCAGCATTCACCCATGTTGTTGCATATGGCAGGATTTCTATCTTTTTAAAGGTTTTTTTTTATATATATATATGTGTGTGTATATAAATATATCATATTATATATGTCACTTTGTATATATTATACTATATATATATATATATCTCACACTGTGTGTGTATATATATGTCACATTGTGTATATGTATCTATATATGTCACATGTTCTTTATTCATTCCTCTGTTGATGAGCATAAAAATGCTTTCAGTATTCGGCTACTTTGAGTAGTACTGCCATTATCACAGGAGTATAGATGTCCCTTTAAAAGGCATTATTATTTTTGTCATTTGGCTGTGCCATGCAGCATGGGGTATCTTAACTCCCTGACCAGGGATCAAACCCATTCCCCCTACAACAGAAGGGTAGATGGAGTCTTAATCACTGGACTGGACCACCAGGAAAGTCTCAAGAAGTTGCCACTGTTATGCAGATCTTCTGCCAATTAAAAATATTTATAGATTTTTAACCCATCACATGAAGAGCATCATGGCTAATATCAGCAGATTTTTATTAGTCTTCATTTGATTGATTTGGACTGTAGGTCAATGTCAGTGGTATCCCTGTGGCTCATGGATCAGGTCACTGGTGATCAGTGGTTTTCAGATGACAGGCAGTGGAATCTCGGGGTTCTGTGGATGTGCCTCAGATGTCACCAAAGGTGAGCAGGTAGAGGCTGAGAGGGCAGCCTGGTCTCCTGCCTACATTTGAATCAAAACAATTTCACATTCATTTGCTTTATATATTGGGGTTCTACAAATGTCTCCCTTTGAAAAAGCTTTTATTTTTCCTTTACAAAGAAGATATTTGAAAATACATGATCTAGATGCACTGTTATACTCTTTATCTCTCCTTTGTTAGTAAAAATTCATCCATGGGTAAAACTAAAATGAAAATGGAAGCAAATACAAAATCAGCACCAAAAGCACTGTAATGATTCATAATTGTTCTAGTTATTAATGGCATATCACTAATGATGGCTCACTAAGACATGGAAGAGCAGAAATAAATTGTGGGTTATGTCAAATTCTTCCTGCCTGTAGCTTCAACTATTTCTTCCAATTTTAGAAAGCAGATAGGAAAGCTAGTGAGTGAGAGTGGTGGGGCTTCCCAGCTGGTGCTAGCAGTAAAGAACGTGCCTGCCAATGAAAGAGACATAAGAGATGCTGGTTTGATCCCTGAGTTGGGAAGATTCCCCTGGAGGAGGGCATGGCTACCCACTCTAGGATTCTTGCCTGTAGAATCCCATGGACAGAGGAGACTAGCAGGCTACAATCCATGGGATTGCAAGAGTCGGACATGACTGAAATGATTTAGCATGCACGCAAAGAAAGTGATATTGTTCAGGTGATTTTCTTGAATCTATTCTAATTTGTAGGAGAAAGTAAATAATTTCTATGCTTGACATTTTAATTACTACTATTAAAATTATTCCAACACCTCTCATTACTAATGACATCATATACTTGAGGATCTTCCAGGGTATGGAGCTGAGAGCTGGAAGGTACTGATTTGATTTGATTTTTTTCAATGATTTTAAAAGATGAAATTTTTGGATTGCAAGGGATACAGTCTGTTGAAGACACCTAGATTTTTGAGGTGTAATGGCATGGCTCAGAGGGTAAAGAGTCCACCTGCAATCCTGGAGACACAGAAGACACAGATTCGATCTCTGGGTTGGGAAGATCCCCTGGTGAAGGAAACTGCAGCCCGATATTCTTGCCTGGGAAATCCCACGGACCAAGGAAGGCTACAGTCCATGGGGTCTCAAAGAGTCAGACACAACTAAGCACGCAAGCACATTTTTTAAAAAAATTCTAATCCCAATGGAAGACAGTTTAAATAGCAAGAGAAAATATCCTTAGCGGATGTGTCTACTGGTTCTGACTCACAGGCTTGGAGTGGGAATCCCATGAGATCCCCATGACTACTGCCCACGAGGAACTGCAGTGAAAGGGAGGAGGTTTAGCTCAGAGAACAAGTCTGGCCAGAAAGAGGGAGGAAGCGAGGCCTGTGAAACTCACTGAGATGAAACCAAACAGCCTGATTGTAGCAACCTAATCCTCTAAGTAGGGACGTCCCTGGTGGTCCAGTAGATAAGAATCTTCCTGCCAATGCAGGGGATATGGGTTCGATCCCTGTTCCAGGAAAATTCCACATCCCACTGGGCAACTAAGCCCATGCCCCATGACTACTGAGCCAGTGTGCTGAAGCCCATGCACCCTAGAACCGGTGCTCTGCAACAAGAAGCCACGGCAGTGAGAAGCCCGCATACCGCAACTGAAGAGTGACCCTTGCTCACCACAACTAGAGAAAACCTGCATGCATCAAGGAAGACCCAGAATAGCCAAAAATAATTAGTTAATTAAAATCTTCTAACCCATAAAAAAAAATCCTCCAAGTAGAGCTTTGTGGGAGATTTAGGTCTGCAGAAAAGCAGGGTGTAAGATGGACATATAACTAAGAAGACAAGAGTCTGTATTATTGCTGGAACTCGGTAGCCAAGGTTGCACATCTTCTCTTCGGGAATAGTCCATGGAGTCACGAGTGACTTAGTGAAACCTGTCACAGACTAACTGTCCCAGTGGGCTGGGCCAGCCCTGAGTGTGGGCCAGGCCCGGGGTATAACACACAGGAATGACAGCAAATGCAGGGTTCCTTCAGTAACCTGACCCACCTACCTCCCTTTATCTTCATAGGATTGAGGTGGAGGGACCCCGAGAGTCACCAATTGAAAAGTGAAAGTGAAGTCATCAGTCATGTCAGACTTTGCGACCCCATGGACTGTAGACTTCCAGGCTCCTCCATCCATGGAATTTTCCAGGCAAGAGTACTGGAATGGGTTGCCTTCTCCAGGGGATCTTCCCAACCTGGGGATCAAACCTGGGTCTCCCACGTTTCAGGCAGACTCTTTACCATCTGAGCCACCAGGGAAGCCCAGTTAAGAGGTGAAAATGTTCAAAAGAGAAAACCCTTTCTTCACACCCAGGATTTTTGAAAACTTCATGGGTCACTACTTTTTAATGACACACGCAGAAATACAGATAACTGCTCTAGTAAAATTAAACACAGTAACACTCTGATCTGTATCTTTATACATCAATACTTGCTCTAGAGGAACGATTAAGGGTTGAGAAACTGCCCGTCATAACATTACTAACAGGGGCCATGAGATGCTTGCAGGAATTTTACTTCAAAGTCTGAGGAGAATCGCCTTTACACAGTTCTCCAAGTGCAAGGAGTGGCTTGAAGGGCAGAAAATAGCTGACAACAGAACTTTGAAGCCTTCACACTCCACGCCAACGGGGTGAGGGGAGAAGGGATCTACTACTTTTGAATCAAGGGGGAAAAAAACCCTCCAGCTGGATACAGCAGTGCTTCCTCCTTTAGGAAACCCACGTCTCTGCACCAGTCTCTGCAGCCACAGCGCCCACCCTGGGGCTGAATTCCTGAGGGGTCACTTGCCTGGTGACCTTGTAGAACTGATTTAACCTCGCCAAGTCTCACTTTTCTTATTTTCAAAATGGCATCATGGTGATACTTTTCTCATAAGATGGGATTAAATAAATACAGGCTTGCGAAGTTGCTGGTGACTCTTCTTCTCATCATTATGAATAATCGCCAAAATGATATGCAGAATCAAACAAAGTTATTGAAATGGGAGAAGTCACAAAACCTGAGTGTGACCCCAAACATTGTTGCATGAGAGAGGAAATGTAAGAGACCAGAGACAAGAGGTGAGCCTTCTCTTTTTTTTTCTTTTTATTGGTAAGATTTATTTATTTACGGCCGTGCCTGGTCTTGGTTGCTGCATGCCGGCTTCCTCTGGTTGTGGTTAGCGGGGCTACTCCCTGGTTGTGATGCTCAGCCTTTTCATTGCAGTAGCTTCTCTTGTTGCAGAGCACAGGCTTGGGCTTAGTTGCTCTGCAGCATGGAAGATCTTCCTGGCCCAGAGATTGAACCTGTGTCCCATGCATTGCAAGGCAAATTCTTAAACACTGGGCCACCAAGGAAGCCCCCAGAGAGGGCTTTCTTTAAAGATAATCTTTTGTCCACTTCACCAAAAATACATGTAGGGCTTTCTTTAAAGATAATCTTTTGTCCACTTCACCAAAAATACATGTCAAAGTTGGGAGAAGTGTTAACAGCAGCTTGAACCTCAGATAATTTCAGGTCATCTTGAGAACTACTACAACCAACTGCTGGAGGTCTGTTTGCAGAGAGTGCAAGGGGCTTTAGAGAGAAGGAGAAAAGGAGCAGAGAATAGCCCATTTGACCTCATAGCAATGTTGATTTGGTTTTTGCTTGCCAGGTTTTACATTTTACTCTTGAGAGGCTGAATATAGAACCAATGGCCCAAGCAAATATGACAAGAGAACTCTGACCCACCTACAAGGCCTGGATGCCAAACCCCAGTTTCTTTAGCAGTCAGGCTCAGAAGCCAAACCACAAACCGTGCAACAAACAGCCTGGAACAGTGAGGACCTGTTCCTGCTTTGGCCCCAACTTTGACCTCAGGACTAACCAGAGAAAGTCAAATACGCTCTTCACACCAATCATGCAAGATGCCCCATTTCTAGGTGATCCGCCTCCAGTTTTACCATGGCAACAGCCTCCAATCAGAGATAACTGATGCCTTCCCCTTTTCTGTGTGACAAAGCTTTCCCACGTCTGTTCCTGTCTGCCTCTGCATCTCTGCCAAACCCAAGTGATCAGTGCTGACTCCCTTGTCATACACGGCTCTGAATAGATGGCTTCTGTTCCTATCTGTGGTGTTTTCATTTTTTACTACCTTCTGATAGCATATACGTTTGTTTTCACGAAACAATCATGTTTCACATTAGTGTATTAAATTACCAGTGGATAAAATGAATGTTTCAGAGTGGTACTGGGTTTAATCCTGTTTCCCTGGGTATTCTCACACCCAGGATTGTAAGCACTGACTTCAGGATCACAGAATCCTTTTTTTAAAATCAGTTTATTGAATGATAATTTACATACCATATAACTCACCATTGGATGTATTCTCCTAGTTTTCTTCAGAAGTTTTATAGGTTTAGCTCTTACACTAAATTTTATGATCCATTGTGGGTTGATTTTCACGGGCGCGATGTGAGGTCAAGGTCTGGGTTTTTTTTTTTTTTTTCTTTTGCATGTGAGTATCCTGCTGTCCCAGCATCATTAGTTGAAAAGACTTCTTCTCTCTTCCACTGAATGCCCTGGTACTTCTGTCGGAAATCAATTGACCATCAACATGAGGGTTTATTTTCTTTTCTATTCTGTTTCATTGATCTATATCACACCGTCTTGATGACTGTGGCTTTATAGTAAGTATTGAAATCAGGTAGTACAAGTCATCCAATATTCTTCTTTTTTGAAATGTTTTTACCGTTGTAGGTCCTTTGAGTTTCCACATGCATTTTAGAGGCAGGTTGGCTGCTTTGTCTTTGACCGCCATTCAGCTGAGGTACTGGGTCACAGTCTGTGCTGGCGCTCAGTCGTGTGGGACTCTCTTACGACCTCATGGACTGTGGCCCGCCAGGCTCCTCTGTCCATGGAATTCTCCAGGCAAGAATACTGGAGTGGGTTCCCATTTCCTCCTCCAGAGGATCTTTCTGACCCAAGGATCGAACCTGTGTCCCCCGAATCTCCTGCATTGGCAGGCAAATTGTTTACCACAGGGCCCCCTGGGAAGCTCCAACTCACTTCAGCAGATACTATATTTAAGTGAAATATTTCTGCAATAAAATTCACCCACAGGATCCTGGAAAGCTATTTATTTTCTCTTCTTAATTCTACATTCTCTACTAGCAGCTTTAACTTCTCTAGAGAATCATTTCTCTTCTTTCTCTGAAATGTTCTTTTCTGGTTTTGTCCTTTAAAGCGAAGTCTTTCTTCAAAGTCATATAAGCAGTCACATCTGTTACAGTGTATCTTCAAGTGCTTCATTGAGAGGAGCAGGAAAACACTACTACTATTCCCTTAGCTAAGAAGAATTAATCATTTCTGTAATCTGAAAACTGCTGTAAATGTTGAGTGCAGTAATATATATATATTACTTCTGCAAAAAAAGTAGTGGTAGAAATTATCTTCTGTATAAATATAGATAATGTTCAGAGTAAAATGGTTCCTTTTATAAAGAAAAAATATATGCACAATACAATCAATTATGAACAGCAGGAGAAAAAGTGATGCTATGATTGGATAACAATTCACTAGCCCGCTAATCTCTAAAGCAAGTGGAAAGATAATGTCTTTCTGAGTTTCCTTGCTAGAAGACTCAGTAATCTACAAGTGGTTAGCTTTTGTTTTTCTTATAGTGCTGCTATTTAAAAAAATCAACACATGAAAAAAAAAATCAACACAAGAATTTATTAGTATTACAGTTTTCAGTGAAGTTTAGAACTTTTAAAAATAGAAAAATTTAAATCACATTTTTAGCATTAGCAGGGCACCCTAAATGTAGTAAGCATTCAATTAACATTTAGAGCTAGTGATTAAGCATTTATCTTATTTCTTTAAGTTTTAAAAACTATTATAGTACACATTACTGTATACATTATATTGTATTGATTTACATTTTGTACCTGAAAAAGTAAATGAAAAACATTCATACATTCTACCAGGATGCATCTATGAACTGATAGGAGGACAAAAACAACCTCAGGGTTAAAAAAAAAATAGTTCTCGGAATTTAAAAATAATTTCCTTTAGCAGAAATAAAGTAACCAACTCTCCAGGAATGCTGTTTTTCTTTTTAAAGAAGCAAATTCACAATATGTATAAACCAGTCTGGTTGAGCACAAAGTAGGTAGAGTCACTTTATTGTTGTTGTTGATGTTCAGTTGCTAATCATGTCTGACTCTTAGCAACCCCATGGACTACACCCTGTCCTTCACTATGTCCCGGAGTGAGCTCAAACTCTTGCCCATTGAGTCAGTGATGTTATCTAACCATCTCATCCTCTGCTGCACTTTATAGTTAACTTTATACTTAACCATCTCATCCTCTGCTGCACTTTATACTTAACTTAGCTGCCTTTCATACTTAAAATTATATATCATTTTTTGGACACTTTTTTTACTTAGTGGGTTTCAGTGCTGATTGAAGAGGAATGACAGAAACTATAGGCCTTGAAAATGTTGGGTAATTTTCATCTAATTGCACTATAAATACATAAATAATGTTAATAGCCATCAAGTAATAGGGATTTCCTGTGTTTACCTGTAGATATCTATACATCGGTTTGTATGTAATATGCTCAGTTGCTCAGTCATGGCCAGCTCTCTACAATATCATGGACTATAGCCCACCAGGCTCCTCTGTCCATGGAATTTTCCAGGTAAGAATACTGGAGTGGGTTGCCATTTCCTTCTCCAGGGGATCTTCCCCACCCAGGGGTCGAACTCACGTCTCCTCCATTGGCATGCAGATTCTTTATCACTCTGCCACCTGGGAAGCCCAAAATATATATTAAGTAGTTAAATGATTCAGAACACAGTTTGACTCATTGTAAGGATTCAATATTAGTTCGTTATTATTATATGGACATGTTGGTGTTTTATTTATATATTATTTGCATATATTTGTTAAGTAAGTAGAGAAATTTCAGCTCTATTAGTTACACATGGAAGTAGTTGGTTGTCAGTCTGAACTTTTAACTCTGTGATACTGCACGTTTCAGCAGTGTGTGTGAATGACAGCCATCAAACATTGAAAAGTCACCCATTCCTCCAGCTCTGAATGTTAATTTTGACATTATCTTGCCAGGGGAAGGAAGAAACATGACATAAATGATTGGGGTAAAAGAACCAAAAAAAATAAAAAAGTTATGTGGCGGCGTGGATGGAAGCAGAGTTTGGGGGAAAATGGACACGTGTATGTGTAGAGCAGAGTCTCTTTCCTGTTCACCTGGGACCATCACAACACTGTTTGTTAATCGGCTATACCCCAATACAAAATGACAAGCTTAAAAAAAACAACTATACTTCAATAAAATTTAAAAAAAGAAATTAATAAAAATAATATTGGGGAAAAAAGGACAGCTCTATGAGAGTGATATCTATTTCGTGTACCAGATGTTAACTTGCTCAGCGTTCAGTTGTGTTCAACTCTTTGCGACCCCATGGACCGTAGCCAATGAGGCTCCTCCATCCATGGGATTTTCCTGGTAAGAATACTGGACTGAGTTGCCATTTTATCCTCCAGGGGATCTTCCCCACCCAGGGATCAAATCTGCATCTCCTGCATCTCCTGCGTTGCAGGCAGATTATTCACTGCTCAGCCACCAGGGAAGCCCAGCTGCTAACTTCCTCCTTTAACATGAGTTTGTACTGTTTGATGATTACATCGGTTGGACTCACTATAAAAAAAATCATTTTCCTTTTAAGTGTGACTGTCTAACAAGGGCCCATGATTTAACGTGTGTTAATTACAGAGGCAGAAAATATTAGCTGGCCTATTCATTTTCGTAACAAAGTTGCTAGTGAATGTGGTGGGCAGCTTCTGAGGTGACCCCAGTGAACCCTACCTACCAGGAGTCACACGTCTGTGCAAGCCCCGCCCCCGAGTCTGAGTCACTTCTGTTTGTGTTGCTAGCATGCTCTCCTGCTGACTGCCGCACGGTGAGATGCTCTGTGGAGAGGTCCTCGAATCCAGGAACCGAGGCCCGGTCCAGCAGCCTGCTGAGATCTGAGTCCTGCCAACAAACACGGAAGTGTAGCTGGAAGTGACTCCTTTCCAGGGGACCATGAGCTGACTGAAGCCTCGAAAGATGCTCAGAGCTAGGTACTCAGTTCAGCGGTGCCTGGGTTCCTGATTCAGAGAAACCGTGAGATAATAAATGTCTTAAATCAACATTTTGGAGTAATCTGTTACACAGAAATAGGTAACTAAAACAACGGACAGTTGGTGGGAATGCAAACTAGCACAGCCGCTATGGAGAACAGTGTGGAGATTCCTTAAAAAACTGGAAATAGAACTGCCATATGACCCAGTAATCCCACTCCTGGGCATACACACCGAGGAAGCCAGATCTGAAAGAGACACGTGCACCCCAATGTTCATCGCAGCACAGTTTATAATAGCCAGGACAAGGAAGCAACCTAGATCCTCATCAGCAGACGAATGGATAAGAAAGCTGTGGTACATATACACCATGGAATGTTACTCAGCCATTAAAAAGAATTCATTTGAATCAGTTCTAATGAGATGGATGAAACTGGAGCCCATTATACAGAGTGAAGTAAGCCAGAAAGATAAACACCAATACATTATACTAATGCATATATATGGAATTTAAAAAGATGGTAATGATAACACTATATGCAAGACAGAAAAAGAGACACAGATGTATACAACAGACTTTTGGGCTGTATGGGAGAAGGCGAGGGTGGGATTATCTGAGAGAACAGCATCGAAACATGTATATTATCAAGTGTGGAACAGATCGCCAGTCCAGGCTGGATGCATGAGACAAGTGCTCAGGGCTGGTGCACTGGGATGACCCAGAGGGACGGGATGGGGAGGGAGGTGGGAGGGGGGATCGAGATGGGGAATACATGTAAATCCATGGCTGATTCATGTCAATGTATGGCAAAAACGACTACAATATTGTACAGTAACTAGCCTCCAAATAATAAAAATAAATGAAAAAATAAATAAATAAAATAAAACAACGGACAAATTGAAGAACCAAATATTTGCTTGATAAATTTGGGTTGCAAGGGACATACAATTAGTTTAATTTGACTCTAGTTATCTGAGATATTATGTAGAATGTCTCTGAGTTGAAAAATTATACAATATTTTGAACAGACACATTTTTTTCTATTAATAATAATTCTCCCTCCCCCCAACCCCATGCCCAGCCTGAGCTTCAGGATCTACTTATTTTGCACACAGTGGTAGAACTATGATATTAGAATTTTTTATATTTTCATTTATTTATGTATTTTATTTCTGTTTGTGCAGCGTCTTCATTGCTGCGCACAGGCTTTCTCTAGTTGCAGAAAGCAGGGGCTACTCTCTCTAGTTGCGGTGCACCGGCTTCTCACTGTGGTGGCTTCTCTTGTTTCAGATCAAAGGCTCTAGGGCACACGGGCTCGGTAGCTGTGGTTTATGGGCTCAGTTGCTCCGCAGCGTGTGGGATCTTCCAGGACCATGTCCCCTGCACTAGCAGGCAGACTCCCATCCACTGAACTACCAGGGATGTCCAGAATTTTTCTTTCTATGCATTACTCACCAGCCAAAAGACAAAAAATAAAATAATATGACAATATGAGTTGCATGTCACAGCTCTGGGCCACATCATGTCATGGAACATGAAGTTAGTATTTATTTATAATACTTTCATTACCCGTGGAAGAAAGGTGCTTCCCATGGGGCGTTCTCCTTTGAGATGATTTGCCTGGATTACACCAGTCATAGTGCATTACATCACACAAGAGGCTGTTGATTGCTGCTGTCAAATGCAATGTGCCAGATGGAAACTGCCAAAGAAAATTGTCTCTGAGCTTGCATGATATAAACGTCTCACTGCTTCCCCTCGTCGTAAGTAGTTTGTAATTCAAAATGCATATCGTGGACAGGTAGAATTCTGGAGAATGTGATTAAAGATGTAGGGTTGGTTATACGTGTGTGATTAAGACTTTGCCATATTTCCCTTCTACGACTTTGAGCTCGTGTAGCCAAGGGAGAAACTGTGTAAGGAAAGTAAGGCTGAAGTTTGTTGAGTTAACTCACTTTGCCAGAGAAAGGAAATGAAATTTAGTGGGATTTCTGGCCTCACTTTATTCCAGGTCTAACAATGGTCTTGTGCAAGTTGGATGGTTCTGGTTTGAAGTTATCCTGTTAAAGTGCTGTGGTTTTCATCTTCTGATGAATGTAGCAGATTCTAAATAATTTAGATATTAGCTTAAGGGCAGGTTTTGTATGGTACAGCCTCTCCTCTGTTTCTGCATTTAGGGCACACTAATTAAGCGTTTCAACCAGCTGTCGGAGGCAAGAGTAGGTAATTGGGTTTGGCTTATTGGCTGCTCTGATAAAAAGGGTGATCCATATTGGTTTGGGTCCTATTAACAAAGGAATCAAAAGGCAATTGGTTTTAAATTTCAACTCCTGCTGGATCAATGCAATGGATCAAGATACAATAGTGAAAAGATACTAATTTATGAGGGCCAGAATTGGCCCTAATAATATCTGGTTTGTATTTCTATAGTTGAATGTTATAAATACTTTTAACCTTATTGCTATGGACAATTGGATAAATACAGCCTACTAAACCACGAGTCAAATTTACTTACTTTCTGGTCTGTTTAGAGAAAAATTGATCCTGATTATCTGTTTTTTGCTCAGATGCCTTATAATCAATCAGGTGTAGCAAGTTTTTCTCCATCCAGATACATGTAGTCCTGACAAAGTCTCCTTTCTTCACTAATGCTGCTCCTGGTTGTTGCTTTCAGGTGCCTTGAAGAAATCATTCTTTCCCACATCACATAAAAGATGAAACGCGTGTTCTAAATAATTAAGGGTGGTGGAAGAAAATGGTCAATTATTTTGTATTGTATTTAAATTAGACTTATTACTCTATTATAAAATCACCTAGATAAGAACATTTATTTAAGAATAAAAAAATACATCTCTGACACGCTTTCGTGTTTGGTAAATAAATGTGCACTTGAAAAATAAAGCCCTAAGAAAAAAGTGTGAACCGAATACTGCTTTGTCTTTCAATTTACCAAAGAGAAAGATAAAACATGTGAGTCAGAAAGACTGTCCTGCGATAACTGCATAGTCTGTTACAGATAGGCTTCCTCGGTGGCTCAGAGGTAAAGAATCTGCCTTCGCTGCAGGAGACTCAGGTTCCATCCCTGGATTGGGAAGATACCCTGGAGAAGGAAATGGCAACCCACTCCAGTAATCCCCTGGACAGAGGAGCCTGGAGGGCTAACAGTCCATGGGGACACAAAAGAGTCAAATACAACTTAGCAACTAAGCAACAATGAACGTTATAGATAAAACTGGTTGGATAAGAAAAAAAATGTTAATAACTTCTGTGTGAGATTGGCAGTAATCTCATGATCAATATCTTTATGTAAATTTTTAGAAAAATATATTCATTATTACAAAGCAAGGCTTATTTATTCTAGAATAAAGTAGAAAATTAATTCATTTAAGAAATCTATAATTTCACCACCCAAAGCTTAATCTCTAATCCTTTAATTACTTATTATATACTTTTCACACAATTTTTTAGCCTGGATAATATCAAGAGTTATGCTATTTTACCCTGATTTTAACTTGCTTTCTAATTCAACAGTATTTTGCTCACATATTTCTTTTCAGTAATGTGGCATCAATATTATTCTTGATGGCTGCATTAGTATTTCACTCTATGGATGTACCACACTTTGTTTAAACGTTAGGCATTGCTGGCCAATATAATCTGTTGTTAAGCAGTCCTTAAATAAACTTTCCTATTAGTAACATTTTTTGAGGGCTTGTCAAGCTCTTCCTTTAGGATATATTCCTAAAATTAAAATTTCAGGATTAACGGTGTACATTTTAAGTGTTTGGATACATTCAATTTATTTTGTCAAGTGAGAATTTCTGTCACTTCTTAAAGGATATTTTCAGGATCCTTCTTGTTATTTGACCATTTTATACTCTGTAATATAAACAACTCTATTTCTCATGCCAATGTGTGTCTTGGATGACCACTGGAGGTCATCGAGGAAATTAAATATCCCACCTGCGACTCAAATTTTTCAGTCAAAAGTTGACCTTTATGTAAATCAAAGAGAAAAATAGTCTTGAGTTAATGTTTGCTAACTCAAGTAACATTAAATATTAAAGTCAAATCTCTTTCCTTCCGCCATACCACCACCTGCTTTTAAAAAATGACTTTGTGTTTGTGGATGACTCAGCAGCATTGGACTGTGTTTTCTTTGTGGTTGAGAGGTAAGTTATGCGCTTATGCTGAGCACATGTTTCTCTTTCACAGTCTTCCCTGTTTCTTTCACGCGTTTTGCTCTATTGTACCCATTTGAATTAGTCTATGTCAAATAGTGAATCTAAGAAATCTTGGAATCAAAATGCTGGTGGAGGTTTGCTCCTGCTTTATTAAGGCGGCAGATGTGTTTGCTGCCATCTCCTTCCTACCCCTCTGCCGTGACATAGATTATGTATGGATGTGCCAGAGCTTGGTTAGCAGTTAACGTTTTGTTGATATACTTTCATCTTGATGGGTATATCATCATAATTTTCATTCTTGAAGGCTGTGGTAATTATACTTTTTAAACCATTTAGCATACGTAATAATAAAAAGTTTTAATTCATTCTAATAATCTTCTATGATTACTTTGAAGGTATACTAGAGATGGACAACTCCACTTAAATATATGTATTACATATAGAGGTATTCATTTATATTCTGAACATTTAGGTAGGTACTTATGTATCAAGAAAGTTGTCACACTGATCAAGTGAACGCCTTAATTTTTCTTTTTTTTCAGACTTAACTTTTGAATTATTTATATACTATCTATCTATCTCAGAGTATGTAACATATCCTGATATAATATAAATTTATATATAAAGATTTCATTGTGGTTACATTTATATTATACACATACACGTACAATTTTTTTAAAGTTAAGGGCTGTCACAATTTGTGGTAACCTAGGCGCTTCATCCTCTTTCAATGTAGTCTGCTGAAGCTATTTTGATAATCTTTTACATTATGGACTCATTAAAACACATGCAATAAAATGTGATAAAAGCATTCAGCTTCTCACATTCTAATTCATACTTCACTCTATTCCAACACAACTAACAAAAAAAATCGTACCGGCTCACCTGACAATAATCCCTTGATGGTCTTTTCTCATAGAAGAGTAGCCTCAGTGGGGATAGATACAGGGATGAAAATGACACTGAATTTCAGGGTACCCAAAGAACTGCCAGGCTAAATATATGCCTGGTGAAAACCACTTGCAGCAACATGAATGGGCCTGGTGATTATCATGCTGAGTGAAGTGGGTAAGACAGAAAAACAGGCGTCCTGTGATGTTGCTTACATGTAGAATCTTAAAAAAAAAAAAAAGATACGGATGATCTTATTTGCAAAACAGAGGCAGAGTCAGGGATGTAGAGAACAGACTGGTTGCCAGGGGGTGAGGAGGGGAGGGATGGGTTGAGAGAACGGTGCTGACGTATACACACTACTATATAAAACAGATAACAAATGAAGACCTACTGTGGGCTTCCTAGGAGGCGCTGGTGGTAATGAACCCTCCTGCCAATGGAGGAGACATGGGTTCAATCCCTGGGTCAGGAAGCTCCCCTGGAGAAGGGCATGGCAACCCACTTCAGTATTCTTATCTGGAGAATCCCACGGACAGAGGAGCCTGGTGGGCTTCAGTCCATGGGGTCGCAGAGAGTCGGACACGACTGAATAAACAGCACACACGCAGGCAAGGACCTGCGGGACACGCGGGGACTCCGCTCGACACCCTGCAGTGGCCTGTACGGGAAAGGGGTCTCAGAGAAAGAGGGGATGCGGGCACGTAGTAGCCGAGTCACTTTGCTGTACGCTTGAGGCGAACACAGCACTGTGAATGAACTATATTCCCATAAAAATCAAAAACAGAAACACTCTTTATGATCTGTTTTCTCTCTATGCTCTGGTGCCGACAGTAGCATAATACTATGCATGTTCTTCGGAGTTCTCAAAGTTTTTATTCTTAGGGTCTCTCTACAGTCTTAAAAATTATTCTAAATTGAAGTGTAATTATTTTTTAGACATATTCTTAGACTACAGGAAAATTATTGAGGCTCTGAAAAAGCTTTTCTCTATGAGTATATATATCTAGAGATACCTAGTGTAGTCAAACTTAAAACTGAAAAAAAATTAAATATATGGATGATTTGTTTAAAAATAGCAAACCCCATTACATATTAACATAAATAATGTATTAATGAAAAATAATCTTGGGAATTCCCTGGTGGTCCAGCGGTTAAGACTCCTGGTCTTCCATGGCTGATTCATGTCAATGTATGACAAAAACCACTACAATATTATAAAGTAATTAGCCTCCAACTAATAAAAATAAATGAAAAATAAAATAAAATGGAAGGAATAGGAAGTAAAAAAAAAAAAAAAAAAAGACTCCCGCTCTTACTACTGAGGTCCTGCTTTCAGTTCCTGGTCCGGGAGCTAAAATCCCACAAGCTGTGTGGCACAGCCAAAAAAAAAAAAAATTGTCTTATTTTCTAAAACTTAAAAATTAACTTAAGCGAGAAGAGTAGCATTGTTTTTGGTTTTTTTGCAAGTGTCTTTAATGTCGGGCTTAATAGAAGACAGGTGTATTCTTATATCTGCTTCTGCGTTCAATCTGTTGTGACATCACAGGTCAGGCAGCCTCTGGTGAACTTCCCTGTGGGCTCATAGTGGAGTGAGAGTAAGAAGACAAATAACGGCTTCTCATCATTATGAACATAGTTTTGATCTCATGGTCTCCCTGAAAAGGTCTTGAGCACCCCCAGGGGTTCCCAGATGGCGCTCGGTGAACCGCTGGGCTAGATTATAAAAATACGGATGTCCTTATAGGTACATCTTTCTCGCGGAAGAAGGGCGTTTATGGGGACCGTTCCTGCATGGCGGTCCTGGGGAGTCCAGGCTCGGGCTTGAAGAGCTGCTCTACCATACAGTCGCTTTCTTGTCACGGGAGAGTCAGACTCCCCAGTTAGTTCGCTCGTGTGAAAAATGAACGTAGCAATGTTTCCTGGAGGGGGTTGCTTTTAAGGACGGGCACGCGAAGTGACCTACGATCTCTCTGTTCTGTGCTGTGTCCTGAGAAACTGATGGGCTTTGGGTTCATTGATCAAGACCCCTTTGTGGTTCTGGCTGCAGAACCTGGCTCTGTCCTGGGGTCCATTCAGAGAACAATTCAATGACTGGACGTGTGACCCTGGGGCATCTGTGTACCGTCTCGGGAGGCCCACGGGAGGACACGCAGGTGTCATGAACCATGGGCAGGGCCAGCGGCTGCGCAGGTGAGACGAGAATCGGAGCCCACCTCCAGAGTCTGCCTCCCTAGCCTGTTCCTACACAGCTTCTCTAGGTAGCATGTTGATGTGATACTTCACATCATGGAACTTGAACCCAGAGTTTGGTTCTTGTCATTTTCCGAACGCATTTTACATTACGGAAAAGTTATTAAAATTTACATCAGTCCCACCTTTGTGTACTCATGGATACTGCTGTAGGAA
Source organism: Cervus canadensis (assembly GCF_019320065.1). Lineage (NCBI taxonomy): Eukaryota > Metazoa > Chordata > Mammalia > Artiodactyla > Cervidae > Cervus > Cervus canadensis. The sequence goes on along the minus strand of NC_057398.1, from coordinate 66,152,199 downwards.
CTTCCACTATAATCGCCATTCTTTGCATCTGCTTTGATTTTGTCAGGGTTTTATGTCACTGATGGCGTAGCTGACCTCTCCAGTGGTTCTTTCTATACAGTGTCTCAGCCTGATTGTGTAAGGAATAATTTTCAGCATGGCTATTATCCAAACAAGATGTGCTTTTTAAATTTTTTTAAATTTATTTTGTTTTTTCTTCCATTTTTATTAACTTATAATTGACATACAGCACTGTATCAGTTTAAGACGCAAAGATTTAATGTGTATATGTATCAGGGAACGATGACCATTTTAAAAATTTTTATATAAAGAGAACTGCATGACTCTAACTCTAAAGAGAATTTTTTTCAGGTTTGATTTAATTAAATTTTCTTTATTTAAATGAATTTTTATCTGTACTGGACTACCCTATGGTATCAGTGACATTATCCTCCAAAGCAATTGAAATCAGGGTAATAGGTTTAATTTGGTTGCCTCCAACATATATTCGGTACAAAAATTGTATTTTTACATATATGTAGCAGTTATACAGCTATGTCAGATCTCAGTGTTAAGAGAGGGTCAGATTAATCTTTTCTGAGAAGTTTTATTTTATCATGGAAGACACTTCTGTGTAAATCTGGACTGCTAACAGTCATTGTTTCGTTTGGATAAAACTACATGGCACAATCTAGGTGACAGGTACAGTTCAGGTCATTTGCTCAATCATGTCTGACTCTTTGCGACCCCATGAACTGCAGCACGCCAGGTTTCCCTGTCCATCACCAACTCCCAGAGCTCACTCAAACTCATGTCCATTGTGTTGGTGATGCCATCCAACCATCTCATCCTCTATTGTCCCCTTCTCCTCCAGCCTTCAATCTTTCCCAGCATCAGGGACTTTTCCAATGAGTCAGGTGCCCAAAGTATTGGAGCTTCAGCTTCAGCATCATCCTTCCAATGAATATTCAGGACTGATTTCATTTAGGATGGACTGGTTGGATCTCCTTGCAGTCCAAGGGACTCTCAAGAGTCTTCTCCAACACCACAGTTCAAAAGCATCAACTCTTCAGCGCTCAGCTTTCCTTATAGTCCAACTCTTACATCCATACATGACTACCATAGCTTTGACTAGATGGACCTTTGAGGGTAAATTAATGTCTTTGCTTTTTAATATGCTGTCTAGGTTGGTCATAGCTTTTCTTCCAAGGAGCAAATGTCTTTTAATTTCATGATTGCAGTCACCATCTGCAGTGATTTTGGAGCCCCCCAAAATTAAAGTCTGTCACTGTTTCCATTGTTTCCCCATCTATTTTCCTTGAAGTGATGGGACCGGATGCCATGATCTTAGTTTTCTGAATGTTGAGCTTTAAGACAACTTTTTCACACTCTACTCTTTCACTTTCATCAAGAGGCTCTTTAGTTCTACTTCACTTTCTGTCATAAGGGTAGTGTAATCTGACTGAGGTTATTGATATTTCTCCTGGCAATCTTGATTCCAGCTTGTGCTTCCTCCAGCCCAGCGTTTCACATGATGTACTCTGCATGTAAGTTAAATAAGCAGGGTGACAATATACAGCCTTGGCGTACTCCTTTTCCTATTTGGAACCAGTCTGTTGTCCCATGTCCAGTTCTAACCTGTTGCTTCTTGACCTGCATACAGATTTCTCAGGAGGCAGGTCAGGTGGTCTGGTATTCCCATCTCTTGAAGAATTTTCCACAGTTTGTTGTGATCCACACAATCAAAGGCTTTGGCATAGTCAATAAAGGAGAAGTAAACGTTTTTCTGGAACTCTCTTGCTTTTTCAATGATCCAGCAGATGTTGGCAATTTGAACTCTGGTTCCTCTGCCTTTTCTAAATCCATCTTGAACATCAGGAAGTTCACGGTTCACGTACTGTTGAAGACTGGCTTGGAGAATTTTGAGCATTAATTTGCTAGCATATTGAGTGCAGCGCTTTCACAGCATCATCTTTTAGGATTTGAAATAACTCAACTGGAATTCCATCACCTCCACTAGCTTTGTTCTTAGTGATGCTTCCTAAGGCCCACTTGACTTCACATTCCAGGATGTCAGACTCTGGGTGAGTGATCACACCATCGTGGTTATCTGGGTCATGAAGATCTTTTTTTATATAGTTCCTCTGTGTATTCTTGCCACCTCTTCTTAATATCTTCTGCTTCTGTTAGGTCCATACCATTTTTGGCTTTTATTATGACTATCTTTGCATGAAATGTTCCCTTGGTATCTAATTTTCTTGAAGAGATCTCTAGTCTTTCTCATTCTATTGTTTTCCTCTATTTCTTTGCATTGATCGCTAAGGAAGGCTTTCTTATCTCTCCTTGCTATTCTTTGGAACTCTTCATTCAAATGGGTATGTATTTCCTTTTCTCCTTTGCCTTTAGCTTGTCTTCTTTTCTCAGCTATTTGTAAGGCCTCGTCAGACAACCATTTAGCCTTTCTTTTTCTTGGGGATGGTCTTGACCACTGCCTCCTATACAATTTGTGTCAATAAGGGTCAGAATTGCCATTGGCCATAAAAGAAGGCCACCTCTTGAGGAAAGAAATGATCTCATTTCTAAGCTTGTTATAAGAGCTTCCTTTTACCTACATTTATTTAATTATGATATTGAAGGGAAATTGCATTCTTTCAGGGGCAATTTTTAAAATATTTCATAGTTAAAGCTGGCACAGATGCTGTGAAATAATATAGTTTCAGTGGTTTGAAGAGAGATTTGAACAAAGTGTGAGAAATTAGAGATTGATTATAGTCCTGTGCTTGCTGGCTCCCCTTACATAGAGAATTTCTGGCTCTCTCTGCCGCCCCATCTCCTCTAAGCATTTTGCTTTTAATCTCTTTTTAACCCTGAACTCTAAGTCTCGCCTCTCCAGGGTTTCTCATTGATCAAAGGCATCAACATCTTTCTTGCTCTTCCACTAATTCTCTCTAAAACAGACAGACCCCTACCAGGCTGAGTCTACAAGATTTCCAGATAATTTTGTTGCACGTTTTCATTTCTCAGGCCTGCGCCATTTCCTTCCCTACCCCCAGTCCATCTCCATCTATATTTGCTATAAGGAAGGATCCTCTTTGTGTGTTAAAAATAAAACTCCACTTTATAACGTAGTTTTTTTCTTAAAAGAAATACAGTTTGAAGTATAATTATTTGTTGTTATAAATAGGAATCCTTCTGGTGGCCCCCCAATTAGGTGACATAAAATCTTATACATCAGTCTCTGTAACTTGGTAGAATAATTATATATCATTTATATACTTCTGGGGATTAATAAATAAAATGAAATTTTAAACAATTTCAAATATGTGATTTTGAATAAGGCAGATCTAAAAATTTGGCTTAGAGAAACACTGAAAAATCTCCCTCTGGTTTGGTTTCCATTAATGGTGACTGATTTTCATTTTAATGAATTATTTCAACCTCAGACTAGACAATAAGAAAGAGAAAAACTGTGGGAGACAGGAGGCCATGCAGATGAACAGTATTTTTGATGTCCTGAAAGAATTGCTCACTTTATATCTGGGAAAATTGTTAAGGATATTACAGATCTGTTTTCCCAGGAATAGCAATGAGAATTGCTTTTAAAAGAGCCATGCTGAAGGCAAGGATTCTAAGATTTCTCCATTGAAATCCCATGGGGGAGAAAGGACTCTAAGCATATCTCCTAAAAAGTTTAATGCAGGTTCAAAAATCATGTCTTAGATTAACACAGTCTCCCATGCGTGGGAGTCAATGTCTTTTGTTGTTGTCCAAGTTGCGGCTGACTCTTTGTGACCCCATGGACTGCAGCATGCCAGGGTCCTCTGTCCTCTACTATCTTCCAGAGTTTGCTCAAACTCATGTCCATTGAATCAGTCATGCTATCTAACCATCTCATTCTCTGTTGTCCTCTTCACCTCCTGCCTTCCATCTTTCCCAGCACCAGGGTCTTTCCCAATGAGTCAACCCTTTGCATCAGGTGGCCAAAGTATTAGAGCTTCAGCTTCAGCATCAGTTCTTCCAGTGAATATTCGCTTCCTTTAGGATTGACTGGTTTGATCTCCTTGCAGTCCAAGGGACTCTCAGGAATTCTCTCCAGCACCACAGTTCGAAAGCATCAGTTCTTTGGTGCTCAGTCTTCTTTATGGTCCAACTCTCTGAAGAAACCATAGCTTTAGCTTTAGCTTTAACTTTAATTATATGGACTTTTGTCAGCAAAGTGATGGCTCTGCTTTTTAATACGCTGTCTAAGTTTGTCCATGTCTTTAGTGATTACAATTTGAAACAACTTTTTCTGTCAAACAAGTACATTTGCCAGGGTGAGGTGGTACACTGCATTTTTCTTTTGGGTGATTCCTTAACTTGTCCTGATAGGGCTAAAATAGGAAGGAAATGAGCACGGGCATGTCAAGACTGAATGGTTAAGAAAGCAAATGTGATCAGTACATTTCTTCCTAAAATACGTTAAGAATCATAAACTCTTTTGAAGCACAAGAATATTCCAAAGGGTTCTTTCTTCATCTCCAATCCAGATTGGATTGAGAACATCCAAGAAGGCAATATTGATTCTTTTTCTGGGGCAAAAAAGACATCTGTTGTTGATTCATCAGTTAAGCTATTCTTTGAGTCAACAGCTACATAGTGAATACTTACTATCTACTATCTATGAGGAGTTCTTCTAGTGCTAGAAGGTATTGTAGTGAATAATAGACAATACCTTTGCCTACTTTGGGCTAGTTGAGATGAGTGGCTGCTTGAGGGGAGAAGGAAAATTGGGTTGTTGCCCGTTTCCAATTTTTATAAATTTTGTTGCTATAAATATTCTTCTATGTAGCTTTCGGTGAAACATTATACATATATACATATACATCTCTTTGGGGATTATAATTAGGAGGAAATATTTAGGATTGTGGAGAAGATACATATTTGGCTCCAGTCAAAGGTAAGATGCTCAGAAAGTTCCTCTTCAGTGATGTCACATTAGTAGCTTGGGATTGGCTCTCAGGGGAGCATTTGCATCACAGGCAATACTGGAATCCAGCACCCCCCTTCCCCAGTCCTGTCCAGTGCTCTGCTGAGAATCAGGTGTTCAACATTTACTGGCATTCCCCTCGCTTTAGTAGTTATTTTCTTATCGTTTTCCAAATTTGTATTTACCAGCTTACCAGTTTATACTCCTGTCAACAACATAAAGGAATTCGTGTTGTTCTATATTCTCACCACCATTTATTATTTTGATTTTTAATTTTAGCCATCCTGGTGGGTATGAAATAGAATGCCACTTTGAGTTTAATGGCACTTGGGAAAGTTTTAGGTTATTTAAATTAGCCTGCTATGTGGATTTGTGAACATAGACATAACTTTAGCAGGCAGATGTTTCTCAATGAAAACTGGAACAGCTGAAGAAAGCATTGCACGAATAAAATTGCCTAAAATTCATGCTACAAGAGAAATGCTTTTCTTCTACAGAAGACTAGAAATGCCCCCTATGTTAGATAATTCTCATCCTTTTAGAAGGATTTGAAACTTCATTTTAAACTTTCTCACTACTTCTTTTAGTTAGAAATGTCTGGATTTTGATATCAAATGAAATTTACCAATGCCCTTTAAAAAAAAAAAAGACTGCGTGATATCAATATAAAAGATGAATTTCTTCTTGACTCCTACTTGTGTGGTCCAGTGGGATGACAGATGGTCTGAACAACAATGAGGTATTGGCTCTAACACCACATCAACTTCTTCATGGGTGTTTTGGGGTTGGGGGGCGGGTTGCATTTCTGTCTATGTCACAACTGCAAGCAGCCTTCTCACTGGTGATTTGTGGTGATTGCTCCAGCCTCTTTAGCTTTATCTAAGTTATATGTTCTTCCACACGAAGCGACTGACTGATGGTGGCAGAGTTTAAAATAACTCAGTGCATTTGGATTTGAAAAGTTAAAAACTCTTTTAAGCTAAAGCAGCGTTTGCTACTATATTTGAAAATGATCTATCTACCCAGTCAGACAAGCACAGCATATGCTTTTTGGTACATCTATTATTTCTTTCTTAATTTGGTAACGGCAAGTAAATGAGGGGATATAGGAATATATAAATACACACATTTTCAAAGAAGGGACACATTCTACAAAACACTGCAGATATTATATCCGAGAAAGAATTTGAATGCCATGCGGATATGAAAAGTGGAAGTGGCGTGGATGGAAATGAGTCCCAAGATACTGGTGATATAATAAAAAAGATACTGAGGAAGAACGTATGGGAAACTCTATATGGTGATTCTGGATCTTGCCACTTTGGGGGGGCCACCTTTAATTTATCCTTTGTCCTAAAATGTTTTGCTTATCACATTATGTTGTATAAAGAAAACTGTCGGACACCTGTGTTCACAGAACAAACCAACCACAAAAGCCTGTACTGACTTGGCTGCGCCATCTTTGCAAACACTTGTGCGTTTAGGAAAGTAAACAATTATTTACACGGAATTCTTAAAGGTCCGTCTGGTCAAGGCTGGTCCAGTGGTCATGTATGGATGTGAGAGTTGGACTGTGAAGAAAGCTGAGTGCCAAAAAATTGATGCTTTTGAACTGTGGTGTTGGAGAAGACTCTTGAGAGTCCCTTGGACTGCAAGGAGATCCAACCAGCCCATCCTAAAGGAGATCAGTCCTGGGTGTTCATTGGAAGGACTGATGCTGAAGGTGCAACTCTAGTACTTTGGCCACCTCATGTAAAGAGCTGACTCATTGGAAAAGACCCTGATGCTGGGAGGGACTGGGGGCAGGAGGAGAGGGGACGACAGAGGATGAGATGGCTGGATGGCATCACCGACTCGATGGGCATGAGTTTGGGTAAACTCCGGGAGTTGGTGATGGACAGGGAGGACGGGCGTGCTGCAATTCATGGGGTCGCAAAGAGTTGGACACGACTGAGTGACTGAACTAAACTGAACTGAACTTAGGGATTTTAAAGCAGATGGGATGTGTCGATGGTTTGAATCCAGAAAGAGATTTCAGAGGTGAAGTGTAGATGAGTGTGATGGTGTAGTTCGGAAATTCTGAGGTCGGGAGGAGGTGAGGGTGACAGGGGACAGTGTTATCAAAGCTTCTACCAGTAATTCCGTACCTCGACTTGTGTCCGATTTTTTCCTATATTTGTCTCTCTTCACATTCTATCCTTCACTTGTCTCTTGGGCCCCATCCTTGCTTCTCAACCATAACCCTCTCTCCCTGGACCATTCACAATCCTATCAGAACACAGAGATGCTCTGATGCTTCCTGTCTTTGGGACAGAAATCTCAAACCCTCTAAGTTTCCCCCACCAACACCCCCTTCTTAGCTGAATGTGAGAGAGACAGAGATGTGAGGGTCTGTTTCCCTGCTGGCTTTCTCTCCTCCTCATCCTAGCAGGAGTCTTGATGCTTGCTCTTCTGTACTATTCTCTGAACTTAGCTACAGTGAGTGACGCTGGTCACATCGAGGCTGCCAAGTCACCAGACACCTTCCGCCCTCGTTTTCCTCTCTTCCCCAGTTCATCCTTCCTTCTCTTTTCTCTGTTTGCCTGGCTCCAGCCACAGTCGTCTTCTCTTAGATCTTTGAACAAGTCTAGCTCTCTCCCTCCTCAGAGCGTATGCACTGCTTCCATCTTGGCAGGAGAGGACTTCTCTCCACTCTGCATGATTTCTCACTCTTAGGTCTGAGCTTTCATGTCATCTCAGAGTTGCCTCCCCTAATAATTTTGTTTAAACTCATCCCCTCAGTGTTTCTCTCTCTTAGCTACTTGTTTCTAGATTGCATTTACGATATGCTTTACATACTTGTGTATTTATGGTCAGGTGCTTGCTTATCATTTTCTCCATCTTCCTTATTAGAATATAAACTCCATAAAGACAGGAGTTTATATTCTAGGGACCAGGAACCATACCTATGCATTGTTCACAGTAGTATCTTTGTTACCTAGAACTGTGCTAGGTAGTATCTATGAATGAATAAAAATTGAACCAAATTGATTACAGTTCATATTATTACTATGTTTTCAATCCAAAAAGTATGTTGTTTTGAATTCAAATAATTAAATGAAAGAGGATAGTATCAAGAATTTTCTGTGTGTGTTCGGTCGCTAAGTCGTGTCTGACTCTTTGCAACCCCATGAACTCTGGCGTGCCAGGCTTCCCTGTCCTTCCCTATCTTCCAGAGTTTGCTCACGCTCATGTCCATTGAGTTGGTGCGTTTTTTAAGAGTTTCATTTCTCATATATATGATACTTCTATAAATAAATTAACTTTTCAAAGAATTTTCATCCAAAAAATTTAGGTAGCATTTTAAAAGCTTTGGATTTCATCATAACACCCCACTTAACCAAATCTGAGTGCATTCAATTTAAGTAAAAGTGTGTGCCTTTGTGCACTGTGAAAGCTGCTAATGGTCCTCATCCTCAAATCCACTCCTCTCCACTGGGTGACTTTGAGTTCTGCCTTCCTTCCGAGCTTTAATGTCATATGATTTGGGCCACTCCCCTTAGTCTTGTTAGCTTCCACTTCCCAGTGTAATTGCAGCCAGAAGTGCAGGATAATTTGAATGCTTTTGACAGGAATAGCTTTGGATAATCTTTTATTAATGTAATTAGCTTGGCTTAATTAAGGGTCAAACCTGAGGGGCTTCTCCAACCATTGCTATTCTATACCCTGCTTTCAATGCTTTTAGTCTTACCCAGGGAACTTCCATTCCAGGACAGATAAATCCCAGCAGGACGTTCTGACCTGGTTCTGTCCCCAGAACACACAAACAGATAAATTCAACTTCAGCTCCATGGTCCTGTTTTTGACTAGTTAATCTTTTCCAAGGCTGCATTGCAGAGACATTACTTCTGTGCTGTTTTCACTTTATTTTCTCTTCTTAACTCCCGCTTCTCTTTTTCAACACTAAAATCGGAGGATTATCTTCCAAAAGCTATTGATAACTACATATATGTCTGAGAAGAGTGGCAGATCCTGATAGGGACACAGGTTTTCCATTATTCCTTTCCTTCAGAAGACAAAGTCTTACAAAATAGATTTTTTTTTTAAGGAAAAAAAACTAGGTATTATTGCTTCATACTGCTGTGTCACCTTCTGCTGTACAGAAAAACGCATCATCCACACATACACATATATCCCCTCTTATTTGGATTTCCTTCCCAATTAGGTCACCACAGAGTTCCCTGAGCTATACAGTAGGTCTTCATTAGTTATCTGTTTTAAACACTGTAGTGTATACATGTCAATCCCAATCTCCCAGTTCATCCCCCTTTCCCCTTTGGCGTCCATATGAATATTCTCTACATCTGTGTCTCTATTTCTGTTTTGCAGATGGGCTCATCTGTACCATTTTTCTAGATCCCACATATATGCATTAATATATTTTTTTCTCTTTTTGACTTCCCTCTGTATGACAGTCTCTAGGTCATCCACATCTCTGCAAAGGACACAATTCATTCTTTTTTATGGCTGAGTAATATTCCATTGTGCCACATCTTCTTTATTGACTCGTGTTGATAGACATATAGATTGCTTCCATGTCCTGGCTATTGCAAATAGTGCTGCAATAAACATTAGGGAGCACATATCTTTTATTTTTTTTCTAATTAATTCCCATTTTATTTATTATTTAATTATTATTATTTTTTAAAGATTCCCAGTTTTATTAAATTAGAGGAGCCAGGATCTTTACAAAGCAGATTGTGGGGCTTCTGAGAAGTGTCTGGGGAAGAGCAGGTCTGTGGTTTTTTTTCTTTTTTTCTCAATTATTTTTATTAGTTGGAGACTAATTACTTTACAATATTGTAGTGGTTTTTGTCATACACTGACATGAATCAGCCATGGAGTTACATGTATTCCCCATCCCGATCCCCCCTCCCACCTCCCTCCCCATCCCGTCCCTCTGGGTCTTCCCAGTGCACCAGCCCCAAGCACTTGTCTCATGCATCCAGCCTGGACTGGCGATCTGTTTCACACTTGACAATATACATGTTTCGATGCTGTTCTCTCAGATCATCCCACCCTCGCCTTCTCCCATACAGCCCAAAAGTCTGTTCTATACATCTGTGTCTCTTTTTCTGTCTTGCATATAGGGTTATCATTACCATCTTTCTAAATTCCATATATATGCATTAGTATACTGTATTGGTCTTTATCTTTCTGGCTTACTTCACTCTGTATAATGGGCTCCAGTTTCATCCATCTCATTAGAACTGATTCAAATGAATTTTTTAATAGCTGAGTAACATTCCATGGTGTATATGTACCACAGCTTCCTTATCCATTTGTCTGCTGATGGGCATCTAGGTTGCTTCCATGTCCTGGCTAGTATAAACAGTGCTGCGATGAACATTGGGGTGCATGTGTCTCTTTCAGATCTGGCTTCCTCGGTGTGTATGCCCAGGAGTGGGATTGCTGGGTCATATGGCAGTTCTATTTCCAGTTTTTTAAGGGATCTCCACACTGTTCTCCATAGCGGCTGTACTAGTTTGCATTCCCACCAACAGTGTAAGAGGGTTCCCTTTTCTCCACACCCTCTCCAGCATTTATTGCTTGTAGACTTTTGGATAGCAGCCATCCTGACTGGAGTGTAATGGTAGCTCATTGAGGTTTTGATTTGCATTTCTCTGATAATGAGTGATGAGCATCTTTTCATGTGTTTGTTAGCCATCTGTATGTCTTCTTTGGAGAAATGTCTGTTTAGATCTTTGGCCATTTTTTGATTGGGTCATTTATTTTTCTGGAATTGAGCAAAAATATGGAATGCTTCACCAATTTGCATGTCATCCTTGCGCAGGGGCCATGCTAATCTTCTCTGTATCGTTCCAATTCTAGTATATGTGCTGCCGAAGCAAGCACAGGGAGCACATATCTTTTAGAATCATAGTTTTCTCTGGGAGTGGGGTTCCTGGGTCATATGGTACCTCTATTTTCAATTTTTTTTAAGGAACCTCCATACTGTTCTCCATAGTGGCTTTATCAATTTACATTCCCACCAACAGTGTAAGAGGGTTCCCTTTTCTCCTCATCCTCTCCACCATTTATTGTTTGTAGGTTTTTTGATGATGGCCATTTTAACTGGTGTGAGGTGACACCACATTGTAGTTTTGATGTGCATTTCTCAAATTACCAATGGCATTTTTCACAGAATTAGAACAAAAAATTTTTAGTTTGTTATGAAAACACAAAAGCCCTCCCCCCCTCCAAGCAACCTTGAAAATGTTCTGATTTCATTCTTTCACATGTAGCTGTCCAGTTTTCCCAGTACTACTTGTTGAAGAGTGTGTTTTCTCCATTGCATGTTCCTGCCTTCTTCATCATAGATTAATTGACCATAGGCGTCTGGATCTATTTATGGGCCTTCTATCCTGTTCCATTGATCTATGTCTTTAGTTTTTCTGACAGTAGCATATACTGTCTTAATTACGGTAGCCCTTAGTATAGTCTGAAGTCAGGGAGACTTCAGACTATTCTCTATTTTTCCTTCTCAAGATTGCTTTGGCTATTTGGAGTCTTTTGTGCTTCCATACAAATTTTAAGCTTTTTTGTTCTAGATCTGTTTTTTTTTTTAAATGCCGCTGGTATTTTGATAAAGATTACATTGCATAATACATGCACATGAATCAAATAACTAAAATTATATTTCAAGAATTTTGTCCTAATTTTTATTACTCCTGATTGCCTTTTCTCATAGGAAATGTTTCTTTTCCTTTTTCCATGGGAAATCAAATTCCATTTTCTTCTTTTAGTTGCTTTTTAAAAAATATTACCCTTTTTATCAAACACCCGTAAGTGCAACTTCAGAGCCAGACAACCTCACTTGCCTCCAGAGTCTGACTACTAGCTTCTGTCATCTCTGCAGGAACCAGCTCTGCCTGGGGTTCTAGGTCACTTCCCTGAGTCGTGGGCAAACAGGCTCTCACGTCCAGCCCACCTCCTACCTCCTATGCCTCCTACCTCACATGAAGACTTCCCTATTGGCACTGAGGTGTCAGCTGGCACACTTGGTGACTGTCTGCCTAACTTAATGTGAAGTGAACCTTTCACCAGCGACATATGGAAGCTGGTGATTGTCTTCCTCCCTCTGTTATTGTTGTTTAGTTGCTAGGTCGTATCTGACTCTTCTGCAACCCCATCGACTGTAGCCCACCAGGCTCCTCTGTCCATGGGATTCTCCAGGCAAGAATACTGGAGTAGGTTGCCATTTCCTCCTCCAGGGGATCTTCCCGATCCAGGGATTGAACCAGAGTCCCCTGCATTGGCAGGTGGATTCTTTACCACTGAACCTCCAGGGAAACCTCCTTCTTCCCTGGATTCCCACCAGAATGGGCTGTCTCCAGTCACGGTCATTTATATGGCCTCTCACTGGATGTTCTTGTGAGAGTGAACCACTGGTTGTGCTTGACGAGAGAGGCTGATCTGGTTTACATCTTGGCAACCACCCTTCATTAGCGCCCTCATTTCCCTGTTTATCCTTCTCTGTCCCTAATAAAGGAGCAGCTTGTCTGCCTTTGCCTCAGGGTCTGCCTTCTGAGGAACCCAGGTCAAAACTCTGTATTTCTAAACAAGTTGTTCAAAGTCATCTCTCTTGATTTTTCAATTTAAGACATTATCAATTGACTTTCTTCATGAAAGATGAAGACTTAGTGGTTTTACATTTTCATTCACCACCCAATATTTTTTTCTCTCCCTATTCCCTCTACCCCTGGAGAAGGAAATGGCAACCCACTCCAGTATTCATGCCTGGGGAATCACATGGACTGAGGAGCCTGGCAGGCTACAGTCCTTGGGGCCACAGAGTTGGACACGACTGAGCAACTAAACCTATCCCCTCTACTGGATTCCTCGGTGGCTCAGGGGTAAAAAAAATTTGCCTGCTACTAGAGCCCAACACTAACTCTATAAATATCCTGTTTACATACATAATTTTCATAACCACTTTATAATGTTGCTATTACCATCACCACGTAGCAAAGACACCGATGTGTTGAGAGGTTGAGTGGCTTAGCAGAGGTTACACAGTCGGGTGATTTCTAATTGGTTGTCTTTCATATTCATGTGAGATTCTCACACAGTGAATCCAGGGAAGTTTACATAATCTAAACGTCCTTGGTGAGAGCTGAAACACATTTATAATCACACTCTACCAAATACCTAAGTCTTTTAGGAAGTTGCTTTTGGCTAAATGTTGACGGGATCATAAACCTCACAGTCTTATGAAAGCACTCAAGGGCTACACATTTTTTAAAAATTTCATTTCTTGTGGAAAAAAGAAAATGTTCTTAGTTGTACTCTGCTGCTGACTTTTAACCCAGGAGTAAGAGATGCCTTTCTCTGTGAAACAGAGCAGGACACTTTTGTTTTTCCCTGAGGGGTTGGCTACTGGGGCTAATTTCTGTGGTAAGCTGACTCAGGGTCAGGTAACGTCAGGAGTGCAAAAGCCAGCAGAACCTTGGACAGGGAGAAGAAAGGCTGGGATCAGGTGGGAACCATAAAGATAATACCTGTCCGGGGTCAGACCCTGGTGACACGGGGTTAACTGATCACTTAGAGCAGGATTCAGGTTCTATACACCAGGTTGGGTCAAAATTTGGTTAATGAAGCTGAAGTCCTAATTGGAGATAAAAAGTTTAAGCTGTGGAAGCCGCAGAAGTCACCTTTTATGAAAGTGAACACATGCTGGGCTTCCCTGGTAGCTCGCTGGTTAATAACCCTCCTGCCAATGCAGGAGACATGGGAGATGCAGGTTCGATTCCTGGGTCAGGAAGATTCCCTGGAGAAGGAAATGACTCTCCACTCCAGTATTCTTGCCTGGAGAAGTCCATGGACAGAGGAGCCTGGGGGGCTACAGTCCATGGGGTTGCAAAGAGTCAGAAACGACTGAGTGAGTGACCACCACCACCTGCAGCTAAATGCCAGTGGAGGGGGAAAAAGTATCATAACACAGTCCTGCCTAGTCACTATATGACCGAAACCCCAAAACAGGATACGTCGTTGCCCAACTCCTACTATATTTCTCCATGGGGTGGAGTTCCCTTATAATTTTTCTCCTCAAATTCCTACATCAACTTGCTTTAAACCACATTAATGCTCCTCAATTTATTTCATCATCAGTAACTCTTTTACACTTTCTTTTTGTGCTCAGTGGTGCATTATGGAGTAAAAATGCATAACTAAGAATGCAAACTCTTTAAAATCAAAACCACCATAAACATTAGTAATGCCCAGCTGGGCTAAAATAACTAATGAGCCACGAACAAGTTCCTCTGATCTCCCCCAGCCATTACACATACACTGACTTGATAAACCTTCACATTACTCCATTTTAAAGAGAAACATGTTCATGTTATCTAACAAGTTTAAAAAAGAAAAATCAATGCTATTACCACCCTTTCATCTTTAACACTGTAAACTGCATGATGGCAGTTTACATTACCATGTTTTTTCACAGTGAATGCTGTATGACCCAATATACTTCCACTTGGATTTTTTTGGCAAATGAAGCCCAATAAAATATCCCAATGTGATAAATAGATCTGTCACATGTCTTGTTTCTTATGGTCTCAGCCCTATTCATATCAGTTTCATGATATAAATCAACATTCTCTAGATGAGGGTGAATTATAAACTATAAGTAATTCTATGCCAAAGGATCTACAAATAATTATGAGACAGACTCAACAGCACAGCCTTCGCCAGGGCTAATTTTACTGTTTTTCTGTGGTCATTTAAGAAAACTGACAGGGAAAGTTTTCTAACCAACCATAAATGCTGATCATTATACAATTAAATATAAAAGGAAAGTGTTTTAGAGAACGAGAGAAAAAAAGCTTATTTGGCAACATGCCGTTACTTATATACTAGCACCTCTGAGCCCTAAAACAAATTCAACATTTACAACTCATACTACATCTATTTTAGTTAGGTGAAAGCTCACCCAAGAGCAGAGGTTCAAAGGAACAGGGAGCAGAATAAAATACATATTTAGTGGGCACTTATGAATTGGATGGAAATTAAGTTTGAATATGGCCCATTAAACTCTTCATTAAAGACATTCTGCTGCAGAAGATTCACACATTACTGGCCCCACCGATATGATGCTGCTGCTAATGATTTGATTATGTGGGAGTAGAGTTTCTTTGAAACTTTAAAAGTCGGGATGCTCAAACTGTAAAGATAATGTAATTTATAAAGATACACTCTTAATTCTACTACAACAAGGATATAAGAAACGTGACCATAACCAAGCTGCAAGTTCAGCCAGGCACATAGATTATTATCTTTATGAAGAACTATGAGTTGCTATATTATTTAACTTATTAACAGAAAAGGTGACTATAAATGTACTTAAGTTTTCAAAGTGGAAACTTATATTGCATTTATTTCCCAAGCAGAGGAATACTATGCCTGAAAAAAATCTCATGAATCATTTTATCTAAAGACTTTCATCATCTATATCCTACCCCACACTACAGTTTTTGTCTTCTTGATTGAATGTGATTTTTCTGTCTTCTTGGTTGGGGGAGAGAGAAAGAGAGAGAGTGTGTGTATGTGTGGGGGTGTGTGTGTGTGCATGCATGTTGGGGGATGAGTAGTATTAAAGTCCTACAAAACATTTTATTCACAATTAAACCTGAGACTTAAAATTCACTGAAATTAAATCAGAATGAGTAGAACACTTTATCAGGTTTCGACTTAAACTCTATTCAAGAACCACTTTGCTTGAGAAAGAAAAAAATTGATGGATAATCACTTATAGTGCCTACACCATGTACATCAACTACATTACATATGAAGCACTATAATCAAACATGGAGGTTAAGTAACTTTTAGTAAATTTAAAGTGGATAGAAATGGAATTCAATGGCAAAATTCTGAGAGTAGGTCATTTACTAAAATTTGACATAGCATCACCCCACTTTTTGAACTTCGGCAATAAAACTAGTTTTATTTCATTAACTTTACTCACTTAAATGGCACACATTTATAACTCCCAAGATATTCTTATAAACACTACCTAAAATAATACATAAAAAAACAAACAGACCAATAACCTGGAAGTGTTATCACCTATTATCCCTTTACTAAATATAATTCTTTATACATCTATTATACATTTAAATTTTTTTTCTTAATTATTCCAACATGTTAACGTAGAAACTGTGCTGGGGTCTTGAGTCGGCAATGAGTTGGCAATGTGGCAATGAACTGCCCAGAACACATAGCAAGTGGCATTTCAAAATTTCTAATCCAATTCTTAAGTCAAACTCAGTCATTTCTCCCCTTTTTATTTCTAAAGTTAATATACCATGTTTAGAGTAGTCCGTTCCACATCAAATCCAACTGAATAATAAAAGCTCAGTCATATAATATTAAGGTTAATGTGATTATTTTTCATGGTTAATTTTGACCAGCTTTTGTAAAGAATGCATTTGTAATATAAAATATACCACTGGTCTTAAAAAATTTTATAAACTAATTTATAAATTAGTAAGACTCATAGAACAGTTATCTGGAAGAGTGGCAATTTATTCCTGGCCACATATGTATACCCTATCATCACTGTTTCTATTATTAATACCAATAAAATAGAATTGCTATGTAGTAAGAAATATGGCAACTAAAACCCCCCCCTCCCCACCTTCCAAAAAAAGAACAATGTCATCACTTTAATTTTATTAGGAGTCACAATATTTTTTATTTAGGAAAAATATTTCCTTCAATGTTCATTAGATAATGAATCTTATTTAAATGAATACTTTACTTTTACTTTTCTGTGGAGACCAATTAAAAAGTATGCCTCTTTCCTTTCATAAGCAGACTCTATTTGTCTAATTCTGCATGGCAGATAAGAAATTAATACTTTACTTCCTTCTACTTTAAAAATTATGAAATTTTCCTCATTATGAATCAGTTATTTCTTTTGGACTGTTGTCATGCTGCTGTTGAAAGAAAAAGTTAGTAAAGGATATGGATACATGGGAAACAAATCATGAACTATAAGACTAGTTTATAAGGAAATATATTAAACATTATTTAAATATTAAACAAAATATTCCTACATTAAATAAATAAGACTTGAATTTGTCATGTGGAACCATAGGCCAATACCACCAATAATGGGGATGGTCTAGTGCAAAAAGGTGGCCACAAAAGAAAAAAACAAAAACAAAAAAAGGAGGAGACGACACAATATTTAATTGTTTTCATATTTAACCAGTGATTTTCAATCCTTTTTCAACATAAAATTACCTGAAGGACTTTTTAAAAATACTGATGAATGGGTCTCATCCCAGACAAATAAAATCAGAAACAGGATTCAGGTAATGGAGTTTTTTTAAAGGCCCCCAAGTGATTCTAGTATACAGTCAGAGTTGAGGGCTGCTGATGGAAACCCACAAGCTTCTGACTGTTGCCTGACTCAGAAAAGTATCCTACGAATGAAGAAAAGGAGCCTTCTTTTACTGGTGGGACAAGACAGGGGTGTCTCCAGTTACTTGTGGATAAATCAAGCTTACTAATGTGTATTTCATTTGCATCAAAATATGTGCATAGGACTCTTCATTCATTGTGATTCTATATTTTTAAGCTCCAAGATCAAGTAGAGTCAATGCTTTGTAATAAACCAGTTATACTGAAACTCCATCACTCATTCATGCACAGAACATCTACTGAATGCCTACTATGTATGTGCAAGGCACCGTGACAGGCTCTGCTCCAGGACCTGGAGTCATGAGAGGAAGAGTGATTGGCCAGAAGCTTGGTTTTTTTTTCCCCTTAGAATTAATGGCTATAAAATGAATTGCATGGACCTAGATAAGGGAATGAATTTTTAAAAAAGGAAAAGAAATTAACTATGTATTAAGGGTCTGATTTTAAGATACATGAAATTCATAGCATATTTGTACTTTTCCTAATGTTATTTCCAGAGCCTTTGAATACATGTAAGGCAAATTCAAGATAGAAAAATAAACCCTATTGAAAGTAGATGTTCTGAGTTATAACCACACTCTGTAAATTTCATACATAAGTATAAATACTAAAAATCTTTATAGAAAGGTAGCTCATGTCCACTTGTAGTAGTCTTAACAAGTAATCTTACATTAAAATATTACAGATTCTAGTCCTTGACTATTTCATCATGGAGAAAGTTCATACAATACATAATTTATTTTGAAAACAGATTTATATACTGAGAAATTCTAATGTGAACAAATTTGAGTTTTCTTTTCAAGAAGAAAGGATGCAGAGAAGGTAAGAAGGGGGGGCGGGGCACAATCTATTCAAATCTTACACATATCCTAAATCCTAATAATTTAAAATGCTGACTGCTTTTTTCCTGAAGAACCTAGTAAATTCCATATGAATAAATACTTTTTCTATTCATTACTGACATGGACTTTTGTGGTTACTTAAAAAATAAATAATAAGTGCTTCTCATTTTTATGACAGCATTAAATTTCAAAATGAGGCTAGGTAATGTCAGCTTAACCCAGAAAGGAGCTAAATGTGGGGGGAGGGGGAGGACGGGAATGGCATAAGATGAATGATCAGCAACAATTCTAGTGGTAAAACCTCTTTAGGGGAGTAAAGGGTCCAAGTTGCTTTTTAAGGAATAAAAGATGGATCAAGACTCAAGAAAAATGCTCATTCATTGTACCTTGGAGGCAACACTCTGTCTAAAGTACAGAAGTAGTAAAATATTTTACTAAGTTAAAATATAGGTTTTATATTTTATACGATATCGAATACGCACATAAAAATACCAGTGTTTTCATCTTGTTTCTGTTCAGACACTTAATTAAGCAAATATGTTCTTTGGTGTCTGGGAGAGTTATCAATATTAAAGATAATGGAAGATAAGAACATGCCTAGAAATAGAAGACTCAAAATCCTATACCATATAAAGGAAGAATTGGAAGGTGGACTTATGAGAAAAGATAAAGTTACACTGCAGAAGGACGTATACATTTCTTTCCCCCGAATCATATTCTGGCTCCCAAAATAAAAAGTATTATAGCCTATTAGATTTTTAATCTGTGTTTTGAGATTTTTCAAGTGGAAAGATATCACAGATAGAAACATATCACTCTAAGTTTTAAAATTACCAAAGTCAGTGAGAAGAATGTACATTCATTAAATGTATTCATTATAAGTAAAGAAGTCTTGAAAAACTGAACAGTTCAACCAAAGCTGAAGAATTCTTCTTGATTTTTCATTATTCCTTTTTAAATAAAGAGAAAGTATAGTACACATACAGGCTGACATTTTGATTCATTCAAAATAGTCACATCCCTTTGCTTGGTTTTTGACGTTTCAGAGACTAAATTTTAATACCATTCATAACATAGTATTTTCAATAAAAGGAATTAAAGAGCAATGAAAAATCAGAAGCAAGATGGCTTAGAGAGCCTTATAACCTCTACATATACACACATTTGTAACCTGTATTTATTTCCTAGAGAAACAAATTTTAAGTGATGCTAATGTAACCAATGGAGAAAAAACTTCTATCAAAATATACAATTTCCATTACAGACTAGAAGACTAATATTAAAAAAATAGTTGTAAGCCAAAAAGTTTGCTTATATGGATGACAGGCATCATCCCTTTGAAGCATAAATCATCAAATAAGGTTTTATAAAAGATCGATCCGTGACCGTCTTCATTTTTAAGTTCTTGATAAATTCATAAAGCTTCAGTCCCAGTCTTTAGAGCATGGTGCATCACGGTGTATCCGCGGTGTTATCGTCTTAATTCAGATTTCCAGGAAACAAGTGCTAACTCAGAACCTCAAGTGGGATTTGTGCTTTACCATGTACCTGAAAACAGTATTATAATAGGTCATAATGACTATAGGAGTTTTAGAATTTTTACAATACTACCTGTAAAAATAGTTGGTATTATTAAAGATTAAAATCAACAGTGGAACAGGATGTTTTGCTTCTAAAAAGTAGATACTATAACCTTTGGGAATATAAAGATTTCTGAAGCCAGAAAAACCATTCATCTTATTAATTTCTACAATGTAAGAGCTTCTGGCTAGGATAATAAATGACTCTCTTTAATATATTATCAACTACAATCACTGGGTTATCTCAATCATCTCTGACTCTGAGGAAACACATAATATTTGGTTAGAGATCAAGAAAGTTACAGGCTTTAAAAAGCACCTCAAACGAGAACAGGTTCAATGGTACTGTGATCATACGCTGTCCTTACTTTCCAATTATAAAACTGATACTACTGTAAAGGGCTTAGGAAAAAACAATTTATACCAGTGATTAAGATAAATTCAAAAACCAAATTCCTTTCATGAGCTACCAGCTACCCATACCTCAAGTAGAGTCAGAAACCTTTCAAAAGGTGCTGTCAAAAAATGAAGGGACTGCTTAAAGCCAGTTCCTTGGGTAGACAGAAAACAAGGTTCAGAAAAGCCACAGGGTTCATTAGAGTCAAATTGCAAAACCAAGACCAAATCTGAGTCTTTGAACTCAGGTTTAGTTTTCTCTCTACTAAGCTTTAAGCCCTTTCTCCCTTTGTTTCCAAAGTCAATACAACAAAGATACTTTGCTAATTACCTATTTTAGATCAACATCAAATTAGGCAATGTTTGAAAGGGGAGCTGAGGGGTATGGTTCACAACTCTAAGGAACTTAAAATGCAACTGAGAAGACAGGAAAACTACTGCAATAAAGCAGAAGTAAGTGCATTTTAGGATTATGATTACCTATCCAATGTTTCCCAGAATCGTAAGAAAACTGGTCTGTCCAGATGACGTTTGTGATAGCTGAGTTCTAATACTGTTACATCCCATTTCTGAACGTTTGGGTCCAGACGAACTTCATCATATTTGAGATGGAAGGCTTTAACTAGAAGTAGGAGAAATAATGTTCTTTATTCAAACTGCAATCAACATTATAAAAATATTTTATAAAGGAATAAAATACCAACCACAGACATTAACCAATTCTTCTACCAACAAAGCTGCATTACAACCTAAGTGATCTCTGAAATAGAGGCTAAGCACTGTAGTATCTCCCAAAACATTTAATTCAACAAAAATTTACTGAGGCTTATACACACCAGCCACTGGGGACTGCAATGAAGAATGAGGTAAAATAAAATGTGTACGATCCAGTGAAGGATAATAAGAGAACACCATCACACATACAGAAAGATAAAGGTAGTAGAATATCACAGAAACACCAGAGTAGTTTACCCAGATTATGGGATTCAGAAAAGGCTTGGATAGGTAGGGTGGCATAAGAATTAGGCAAACACAGAGCAAAAGTGATCCAGTTAACAAAAGAGCATGTTCAGAGAGTTCAGTTTAGAAACTATAGAAATTTAACAAAGTTGCATCATGCAAAGTAACACAGGAAATTGATGAAGGATAAGACCACAGAGGTTCAGAGCAATGTTGGTCCTAACGGTCACATTAAGGAGCTTGGATGGTTGCCTAAGAGACATGACGACTCACTCTGCAAAGTGTTTAGCAAAGACCAATGATACGGTATAAAACCTAGAGAAGAGACAGACAGATCTGCTCTACTGGGGAGAAGATACACATATGACAGGAAAGATTCAAGAAGTAATTAGCAAGTGATAGAACAAATGGGATATGGCAAGAAATGATGAAAAAGGAAGAAGAAAGAACTGGAAGGTCTCTAGAGAAAGTGACCTGGAAATAGATATTTACTTGATATAAAAAGAGGTTAGCAAAGATCCTGAAAAACAGGATTTCAGGCAGAAGGAATGGTTGGTACAAAGGCCCTGCAACAGAAGCAAGCTCAGAATACCCACCCAAGAACAACTCTCTGTAGGCAATGTCCTACGTGTAGATCCTACTCAGCCATGGTCAAAAAAAAAAAAATTCTGAAATTTATTTCAAATGTGGTAATAAACCACTGGGTAGTTTGAAGCAAGAAGGTGAAATTATCTGATTTTCACTTTGAAAAGATTATCTCTAGGTGTTGGGGAGATTAGAGACTCTAGGACAAAACTTCCCAACAAGTGTATGCTGCCAAGGTTGACAGGTGACCACAAAACACTGACTGAATCTTCCTCCTTGATCGTCTATCTGGTTGGACCACCCTCGGCAGTTTATCACTGCATGTGCAATCAGTTTATCATCAGTGGAGTGTTAGTTTTACTTGTGCACATGGAAGACGTTTTGCTTTTCTTTCCATTGTTTACTTTTTCTTCCAACATTCAAGATATAAACATTACTATCACCATTATGATCTAGTATTAGGAGTTTCTAAAGAGAAAATGATTGACTGTTAATTGTTTTTAATAGCTACTTTACAGACTGCTTGATCCATATCACTTGCAAGCTTACTGGCTTTTGATGTTAACAATTAATCAAGGTCTAAGTCTTGATTAAAATACAAAATAAACCACTTGTGACCCTCTAATGGCCCAAAAAAACACATAAACATTATTGCTAAAGTATCTAGTTTTATAAATAAAGGTCTCCTCACTGAGTATATTATGTATTTTGAATTTAATTCAAATTAACCAATTTAAACCAGTTCATTAAAGGGGCTGTATGTTATGGATTCAGAAAAGCCATTTTCAAAATACTTATTATATATGTAAAAAATATTTGTTTCTTTAAATTTTTAAATCAAATGAAGTCATTGTTCAGTACTCTCTGCTCATTACATGTTTCTCTTTTCTGATCTTCTCATTATTTATTTTAAATTGTTCTTAAAAATACATGAGTTATAATTTTTAAAATGACTTATCTAAAGTCACAAGGGCCAATAATCCCCTTTACTAATTTCAATAGATTTAGTTTACATAGCATTTATTTTTCAACAGAATACACAATTTTTAAATTAAATCTGAATATCAGAGTTCAAAAAGTTTAAGTCACAAAATGAGGAAACAGTTTCTTTCATTACACAAAGTATCTTAACAGCATGAAGCAATGGTGGCAAGCAAACTTAAACCAAGACATCACCATAAAATATCTTTCTTACTCAGAAAAAGACTTGGTTTTTAAGCCTCACCAAAAATAGAAGAAATAAGTTTCTTTTATAAGAAGGCAGTTATCTGGGAGTACTAAAGCAAAATTTTACAAATTTGTTGTTCATTTTCTACTGCATGATTGTTGTCAATACATTTTTTGCAGAAACAAAGGAAACAGAAAAGGTGCTCTTAAATAGCATTTTGGTGGATAGATGATGGCATGTAAAATGACAAAGGGGCAGCATAATAGAGAAGATTATTAAATCAGAAAATTTTCTCAATGATAACAAAAAATTTGAAGAAATTGTCATTTAAAAATCTTGGTCAACAAATGCATGTAACCACTTGAAGCATAAAAAATAGTATTTTTAAAAATCAGTATCAAGCTCAAATTTCTCATAATTTTGAAAAGATTTTATTTGGCAATTTTATAGAGTTTAAGATCTTCTCTAAACCTCTGTAATTTATTATGCAGCATGAAGAAAATACATTTTTTTACCTCAGTTTACCCCTATGCTATACAGATATTATCATTTTCCATATAGGTTATGCGGGAAAGGTGAGAAGCTAGAATAGTCAAGAGTTAATTTACAACAAGGAGACCAGCTAAAAGCTAAGAGATAATGTATTTCTAAATTTCTGGCTTATGCAAATTACTAAAACACTGAGGAGAAGAACAGTCTGGGGATGATGGAGAACGTAAGACAACAGACTCCACTCGGAACAGGCAGAGTCCAATGCACCAGTGGGACCTCACAGGAGCCCCCTGGTCATCAGTAGACAGGGAGGCCCAGAACACCAGCCAGAGACGTAACTCAGAACTAAGGACAGAGATGCCGGGAAGCCACCAGATCTCCTCGAGTGAGTGTCCATACTTAAGGCAGAAGAGAAGCGGGAACACAGAAATGCCACTGCTGGCACTGAAAGCCAGAGGAAAAACAGCTAGAGTCTGAGTCAAAGCAACAAGCCCTCAGAAAAGGACATTTTGAGATGAGGAAATGGATCAAGAGTAATCTGATAAGGAGACCAAAAGTAGCCAATATCTGGATCCCTGTGGGAGCAGTTCAGTGGGTGAGCAGGCGAGTACCACCACAGCTGCCTGAGATCAAACAGAGAGCCAGACAAGGCTTTCAAAGGCTTGGCTGTGGAGGGAAAGGAGAGGAAGCTAGAAGAAAACGGGGGTGAAGAGGAAAGGGCTTCTTTCCATGTGTTTTAGATGGAAGGGCAAGAGTACTTTCATTTTAAATGCTGGTTAAGTAAAGAAGGAAGGTTTAAGAGAAAGTAATTCATGGAAGAAAATCATTATTGTTAACTTAAAAAAAAAATCTCTAAGTCCTTATCTAAATTTCTGAAGACTAATGATCTGAACAAAACCACAATTAAAAGTTATATTCTTAATGAAATTTGGAGAATATTTTTACCTTCAAGACATTCTAATCATTTTTTATTACAGTACTATTCAACAAGGCAAGCAAGTAAGTAAAACACAACAAAATTAGTGTTCAGTGACATTTTGCTTTCATTAAAAATTCCCACTCTCCCTGTATCTTTGACTTCTATTTATCAAATCTGTGCATTACTCAGGTTTTGGAAATAACACAAAAAACTATCATCATATTAGCATTCATTTTTAAAACTGAATGAAGGGAGGAGAATAATGATTAAAAAGCTTTCAAGCTTGGGTAATTTTCAGCCTAAAAGAATGGTGGCACCACTGACAAAAACTAAACTGCTTTATTTAAAACAACAAACAGCTGGATTTCACAGTAGCACAATCTACATTCAAAACAACTAAAGTTGTTATTTCTAACAAACATACTTGTTTCATGAGGATGCTTTTTAAAACATGATTTTATTACTGATACTAACTTCACTGGGTACTCAAATAATAATTAAAAGGGCTTCCCTGGTGACTCAAATGGTAAAGAATCTGCCTGCAACGCAGGAGACCCAGGTTCAACCCCTGCGTCAGGAAGATCCCCTGGAGAAGAAACTGGCAACCCACTCCAGTACTCTGCCTGAAGAATTCCACGGACAGAAAAAACAGACAGGCTACAAGTTCATGGAACTGCTGTTCAGTCAGACTTTCATTCTTCTACTGTTGGTGCATTAATAATGCCAAAATATGATCAATGCAAGATATGATACACGAAATTTACACCTTTAAGAGGTGTCTACAAAATGCTTCCCAATGCCATGCTCTTTTCTGTGCTGGTGACATGAGAGTCAATGAGTCAAATGATACCCCTCACATCCTGGAACTGGCAATAAGCCAGGGAGGACTTACAATACAGATATAAAAATCAGGTCAAAAAAAAAAAGAAAAAATGAGGTCAAGTCAAGCAATGAATGTTACCATGAAATCACCAGGAGAAAGTAATGGTTACTTCCAGGACGGTCAGAGGAGGGGATCCCTAAAGGAGAGAGTAATTGGCTACAACCTGAACCAACAGAAAAAGGCCGATTCCGCTGCAATCGTCTCAGACAGTGAGAACGGCGGGCAACAGTCAAGTGGCGCTGTTAGTTCCACAAAAGTCAGCCTGTTTAAAGACTGGCAATCAATTTTACATGTCTGTACATGCAACAAGATTAATGATTTCTAAGCAACCTACCAATTAATTACTAACATTAAAACATAGGCAATGATTCACTTTTAGATATAAATACATAGAAAATATTAATATTCCAAAAAACACTTAAAAATATTTCACAGGTGTTTAAAAATAAAAATATATGGTACTTAGTAAGAATCCTTTGATACACACATCACATGTGCAGAGCCATAGATGACTCTTTCTCTTTAATAAAGCAAAAACATTTCTACATTAGATAAGCAATAAAAATAAAGAGAATCTTACTTTTAGCAAATATGTCAACTGGTGATCCATCAGGCAAAAGCCACGGCCAACCTTTGAACTGCCACGCAGGACCCTGCACGAAAACTGCTACGACCCGGTCCCTGTTGCAGAGAAGAGGAAAGGGAAGAGCGGAAACTGAGTGGTTCAGGTGTTCTCAGTTACTACATCCCTTAGGTGGTGGCTGCGATGGCGCACGAGCGCGGCCTAAAGGAGCTACCCCACGTCCAAGGTGAGAGAAACCCAAGTAAGACGGCAGGCTCTGAGAGAGGGCATCAGAGGACAGACAGACTGAAACCACAATCACAGACAACTAGCCAAGCTGATCACATGGACCACAGCCTTGTCTAACTCAATGAAACTAAGTCATGCTGTGTGGGGCCGCCCAAGACTGACGGGTCATGGTGGAGAGGTCTGATGGAATGTGGGCCACTGGAGAAGGGAATGGCAAAACACTTCAGTATTCTTGCCTTGAGAACAGTATGAAAAGGCAAAAAGACAGGACAATGAAAGATGAACTCCCCAGGTCGGTAGGTGCCCAATATGCTACTGCAGATCAGTGGAGAAATAACTCCAGAAAGAATGAAGGGATGGAGAAAAGCAAAAACAACACCCAGTTGTGGATGTGACTGGTGATAGAAGCAAGGTCTGATGCTGTAAAGAGAAATATTGCATAGGAACCTGGAATGTTAGGTCCATGAATCAAGGCAAATTGAAAGTGGGAAAACAGGAGACGGTAAGAATGAACATCGACATTCTAGGAATCAGCAAACTAAGATGGACTGGAATGGGTGAATTTAACTCAAATGACCATTATATCTACTACTGTGGGCAGCAATCCCTTAGAAGAAATGGAATAGCCATCATGGTCAACAAAAGAGTCCGAAATCAGTACTTGGATTCAATCTCAAAAACAACAGAATGATCTCTGTTTCCAACGCAAATCATTCAGTATCACGGTAATCCAAGTCTATGCCTCAACCAGTAATGCTGAAGAAGCTGAAGTTGAATGGTTCTATGAAGACCTACAAGACCTTTTAGAACTAACACCCAAAAAAGATGTCCTTTTCATTATAGGGGACTGGAATGCAAAGTAGGAAGTCAAGAAATACCAAGAATACCTTCAAATTTGGCCTTGGAGTACAGAATGAAGCAGGGCAAAGACTAACAGAGTTCTGCCAAGAGAATGCATTGGTCATAGCAAACACCTCTTCCAACAACACACACAGAGAAGACTCTACATACGGATATCACCAGCTGGTCAACATCGAAATCAGACTGATTATATCCTTTGCAGTCAAAGATGGAGAAGCTCTATACAGTCAGCAAAAACAAGACTGGGAGCGGACTGTGGCTCAGATCATGAGCTCTTTATTGCCAAATTCAGACTGAAACTGAAGAAAGTGGGGAAAACCACTAGACCATTCAGGTATGACCTAAGCCAAATCCCTTATGACTACACAGTGGAAGTGAGAAATAGATTTAAGGGACTAGATCTGATAGACAATGAGTGCTTGATGAACTATGGACGGAGGTTCATGACATTGTACAGGACACAGGAATCAAGACCATCCCCAAGAAAAAGAAATGCAAAAAAGCAAAATGGCTGTCTGAGGAGGCCTTACAAATAACTGTGAAAAGATGGGAAGCGAAAAGCAAAGGAGAAAAGGAAAGATATACTCATTTGAATGCAGAGTTCCAAAGAATACCAAGGAGAGATAAGAAAGCCTTCCTCAGCGATCAGTGCAAAGAAATAGAGGAAAACAACAGAATGGGAAAGACTAGAGATCTCATCACGAAAATTAGAGCTATCAGGGGAACATTTCATGCAAAGATGGGCTCAATAAAGGACAGAAACGGTACGGACCTAACAGAAGCAGAAGATATTAAGAAGAGGGGTCAAGAATACACAGAAGAACTGGACAAAAAAGATCTTCACGACCCAGAAAATAACGAAGATGTGATCACTCACACTCACCTAGAGCCAGAAATCCTGGAATGTGAAGTCAGGTGGGCCTTAGGAAGCATCACTAAGAACAAAGCTAGTGGATGTGATGGAATTCCAGTTGAGCTATTTCAAATCCTGAAAGATGATGCTGTGAAAGTGCTGCACTCAATATGCCAGCAAATTTGGAAAACTCAGCAGTGGTCACAAGACTGGAAAAGGTCAGTTTTCATTCCTATCCCAAAGAAAGGCAATGCCAAAGAATGCTCAAACATTTGCACTCATCTCACACAATAGTAAAGTAATGCTCAAAATTCTCCAAGCCAGGCTTCAACAATATGTGAATCATGAACTTCCAGATGTTCAAGCTGAATTTAGAAAAGGCAGAAGAACCAGTGTTCAAATTGCCAACATCCGCTGGATCATTGAAAAAGCAAGAGAGTTCCAGAAAAACATCTATTTCTGCTTTATTGACTATACCAAAGTCTTTGACTGTGTGGATCACAATAAACTGTGGAAAATTCTTCAAGAAACGGGAATACCAGACCACCTGACCTGCCTCTTGAGAAACCTGTATACAGGTCAGGAAGCAACAGTAAGAACTGGACATGGAACAACAGACTGGTTCCAAGTAGGAAAAGGAGTACGTCAAGGCTGCATATTGTCACCCTGCTTATTTAACTTACATGCAGAGTACATCATGAGAAACCCTGGGCTGGAGGAAGCACAAGCTGGAATCAAGATTGCCAGGAGAAATATCAATAACCTCAGATATGCAGATGACACCACCCTTATGGCAGAAAGTGAAGAAGAACTAAAGAGCCTCTTAATGAAAGTGAAAGAGGAGAGTGAAAAAGTTGGCTTAAAGCTCAGCATTTAGAAAACTAAGATCGTGGCATCCGGTCCCATCACTTCATGGCAAATAGATGGGGAAACAGTGGAAACAGTGGCTGACTTTCTTTTTTGGGAGCTCCAAAATCACTGCAGATGGTGACTGCAGCCATGAAATTAAAAGACGCTTACTCCTTGGAAGGAAAGTTATGACCAACCTAGAGAGCATATTGAAAAGCAGAGACATTACTTTGCCAACAAAGGTCCATCCAGTCAAGGCTATGGTTTTTCCAGTGGTCATGTATGGATGTGAGAGTTGGACTATAAAGAAAGCTGAGTGCCTAAGAATTGATACTTTTGAACTGTGGTGTTGGCGAAGACTCTTGAGAGTCCCTTGGACTGCAAGGAGATCCAACCAGTCCATCCTAAAGATCAGTCCTGGGTGTTCACTGGAAGGACTGATGTCAAAGCTGAAACTCCAATACTTTGGCCTCGTAATGGGAAGAGCTAACTCATTTGAAAAGACCCTGATGCTGGGAAAGATTGAGGGCAGGAGGAGAAGGGGACGACAGAGGGTGAGATAGTTGGATGGCATCACCAACAAAATGGACATGTGTTTGGGTGGACTCCGGGAGTTGGTGATGGACAGGGAGGCCTGGTGTGCTGTGGTTCATGGGGTTGCAAAGAGTTGGACACAACTGAGGGACTGAACTGAACTGAGAACCCTTAGTGAAAGAGTCTCACCATCGTTCCTGCAGGAGTCTTCTGTCCACACTTCAAAGAGATAACATAGTGCTGCATGACTATCGCTTCTCTTTATGTTACACCAGTAGAGTACTTTAACGACTGCTACGCTTCCTATGCATTGTTTTAACACTTAAGTCATTTAAACATAATTACGTGCACAGTCCTTACATGAGATCCTTTCAGCCTTTTATCTCTGCCTGATCTATTAATTAGTGGGCCTATTTTTCTAATGTAATAGGGAACAATAGTGTATCTGTTAATTGAAAAAGTTGGTTTTAAAATAAAATCATTTAAAATTCAAACATTCTTAAATGTTTCACTTTAATTAAAAATATTATAAATTACAATAGTTCACTATTTTGAATTCACTATTCACTAAAGCTCCAACACCCTGAATTCTTCTGATTATCTGGAAAATAATCTGTGTACAGTAACCACATAAACTTTTAAACTTTTTCAACTGTTTTACAACTATTTCACTCACTTCGAATTCTCTAATTTGTGTGTGCGTGTGTGCTAAAGCAACTTGTTTTTCCCAGACATTTAACTTTCTTTTCCTAAAAAAGCACAAATCTCTTTCTGGGCCCTTACATTTCACTAGTTTACAAAATATTAACTTGAGAAATTATAATAAAAATAACTACCATAAACAGTTTAAGCCTACAACTAAAGAAGTGGGAACAAAATCATAACGTTAACAAGAATAACCAACACTGGTAAGACTTACTACAAGCATTCACTATGTGCCAGTGCTGGTCTACACAGCTTACTCATGTCTACACACTTAGTCTTCAAAACACTCCTGTGAGGTAATCTATTACCCCATTTGACAGAACAGCAGAGTATGCGTGAGACCAGGAGGCAGGAAGTGGGGAGGGGGGAGGAGTGTGGAGAAGAGGAGGGTAGGAAGAGAGAGAGAGGGGAGCCAATGACTGACCTTGTGCACCTTGTGCACCAGCTACTGTAATGCGGGGAGGATAAATCATGACAACAGTACTGTTACTAATGTCCTATCGGGGACTGATAATCGAAAAGCCAGCTCACCTGTTACAACTACTGTCTATGCGGGATGATAAAATCATGATAACAGCCATCACTGTTACACTATCTGTCTATGGGGGACTGATAATCATTGACACGCTGAGCAGCTACTGTTACGCTACTGTCCTATGCCGGAGGCTGATATCATGAACAGCGTCACTGTTACACTTATGTCTAATGCGGGACTTGATAATTACAAAGCCAGCTACTGTACCTACTGTTATACGCGGGTACTGATAATCATGAAAAAGCCACTCACTGTATAACCTATGTCGTAGTACGCGGACGATATTATCATGCAAAGCGCTCACTGTTATCCTAGCTGTCCTGACGCGGGACTGATAATCATGAACACAGTCACTGTCAGCTATGTCTCTAGGGGGCTGAATAAATCATGACAACTCGCTCTGTTACACTACTGTCCATATGGGGGAGCTGATAAGATAATGACAAAAGAGTCACGTTCACTATCTGTCCTACACGCGGGGACTGATATATGAAACAGCCGCTCACTGTCACTGACTGTCCTAACGGCGGGACTGATAATCATGGACAACAGCCAGCAATGTTAACTACTGTCTACCGGGGACTGATAATATGGACACAGCCAGATCACTGTTACACTATGCTAACGCGGGGATGGAATATCTAATTAAACAGACCAGCTCACTGTTACAACTACGTGCTATGCGGGGACTGATAAATCATGACAACAGCCAGCTCACTGTTACACTACTGTCCTACGCGGGGACTGATAAATCATGACAACAGCCAGCTCACTGTTACACTACTGTCCTACATGGGGACTGATAAATCATGACAACAGCCAGCTCACTGTTACACTACTGTCCTATGCGGGGACTGATAAATCATGACAACAGCCAGCTCACTGTTACACTACTGTCCTATGCGGGGACTGATAAATCATGACAACAGCCAGCTCACTGTTACACTACTGTCCTATGCGGGGACTGATAAATCATGACAACAGCCAGCTCACTGTTACACTACTGTCCTATGCGGGGACTGATAAATCATGACAA